>NC_140184.1:365674-390022 GCF_963971535.1 Notolepis coatsorum
GCATTGGCAGCTGTTTTGCATAAAGCCATAACTGGACATTGACCAATTTAATCTCACTTCTCTGCTGGACGTCTGGACCCTATAGGGAGGTGTAGTGGTTATGTCATTGGCGTTTTTCGTGTTCCACCCTCTGTCCAATGCAATATATTTCCCCCATTGCCCATTTCTAAATCGTCTCGTTTAAAACAAATAAAGCATTAACATTTGCATGGTGTACCTTTCTGTGCGTATTCATCCACAATCTATAGCTCAACATGAAAATATTCGCAATTAATCATAAAGAAAGGTTGCAGAATTTTATTTCAACCAAAAATGCTTAAACAATAATGTTAGTGATAGAAGGGAACTCATTTTGTGCAAACATTTTAAGCTTTTCAATTTCCATGCGGCAGAATTGTTACAATAGCCGATAATCCTTTTTCCCAATGATAAATCCCTATACGGGTGGACCTCGCGGGCGGTCTAAAGCGACATCAGACTTCACCTCCCTATAGAACACGTTCCAATGACTGGCTCTCACTTAAAGCACCTAGAGTTAGTTAGTGAACCTGGGAAGTCTTTTTAGCTTCTGTGCTCCTGACACATCATACATCAAACTGTACAAAGAGCAACGCCAACAGCGATGAGTCGTCTGCCAACAAAGATATTATTACATCAGAGAACAAATGTATTCACCTTTCAACGTTATTGAAGACTCCTGTGACAAGTACTTAGGATTAGCTTTCCTAACCATTTTTCATGCATTTCTTTATGACCCAGAGTCCCAGACCCCTTTTTACTTGATTTGTGTTTATTGTGTGATTAATGTGTAATAAATAAATAAATAGAGTGATGTTTGGACGTAACTGTCACCTCCCTCCTCCAACTCTTCTAATGAATTTGGAGATATTAAATATTGAGTCTCCTGTCTATTAACATCAATCCAACGACTCTCTTCTCTTGTCCCTTTGTCCTTAACTTTTTAAGATTGTTGTGCTTTTAGTTGGGTTTGTAAAAGTTTGCATTGCGGCTGTCGTTTAGCTACACTGTAAGAAAAAAAGCTGCAAGAAAACGGTAAATGTCTGGCATCAATGGTTGCCAAATACTTACTGTCAAATTACAGTAAAATCAAATACATTTACAGATTACAACCTTTATTTAATGGTTAATATTTTGATAAAAGGTAATTGACTGTATTTTTATGGCATTTACACTTAACTCATTGGGCGACCATTCACGAGAAAAGTCGGGTTAACTCGCCATCGCTTGAGTGCCAATCACGAGAAATGTCGGGTTTTAATCATTATTTATTTTATTCGCTATATCCATACATTTTTCATCCATCCAGCCTAATGTTATCATTGGGAATGAGTCTGAGCTCGCAAAAGGCCAATACCACCGCCTAACGCCTTCCGGCCGGTATTGCACATCATTGGAATCTCTCCCTCTTGGGCTGTACGCTGATCTAAGAAGTCCGGTCCAGGTTTTCCTTCCCGGGCATGCATTATTGTTATAACACATGGACTGGGGAGACTGGGAGCAGCGTGGATTATGCGTTTTGGTGGAGAAACGTTGGATCAATAAACGCAATCAATATTTGGAATGGCAATCAGGAATTGGATTATTCTTTTTGTAGTACATCAGATGTGAGGTAAGGACTATGTTACCAATCTTGGGTTAATCCGATGTTTCTTTCGTAACAAATCACGCACGTGTGTGTGTGTGTGTGTGTGTGTGTGTGTGTGTGTGTGTGTGTGTGTGTGTGTGTGTGTGTGTGTGTGTGTGTGTGTGTGTGTGTGTGTGTGTGTGTGTGTGTGTGTGTGTGTGCGTGCGGTTGGCGCTGACCAAGGCACGGAGAAGCGACTTTTCAGACCCCGCTTCTGTTCGTGCATGAGGACACATAATACCGATAATCAAGCGTTTATTTCAGAACGATTCATAAATCAAGCGACTAATGGCACGAATTCTAAGGAAATGCATTGAAGCACGGTTTGCTCCAGTTTCTTGAGATTAGACAGAATCGCTCTGGAACTATACTCATATTCACCACGGTATATAACGGAAATGTATGTATGAAAAAAGTATCTGTTTTTTGCATGTTGACTGGAAGAAACTCACTGACAATCGACGTGTTATAGATCCATAGCTATAATATTTCATATAGTTTTAGCACTCGCAAACACGGCATTCTCCCCATTGCATTACAGCGATGGCATTTTAACCAGAAGGTAAAGTAATCTGTAAAATAATACAGTCAACTTCCCGTGATTTATTTTTTTTATTTTTTACAGTGTACAGTATGTCGGAAATGCTTAACCTGAATAATTGTTCAGCCCCCGCCCCAATTAAGTGTTCTTAATTGATTTGCCCGCTTAAATAAAGGTAATATACAAATAAATAAAGATTAAATCAGAAATGTAATGGAAGCATAATTAAGATGCTGCCTGGTTGTCTTTAATGATGTTTATATTTTCTTTTTAGAAAATACTTTGTTTACAATATTGGGAGTGTTAACGGCTATTCTTAACATTGCTATTAGAAATCCATGGCTTTATTTTTATGCCACAAACATTTATTTGAAAATCATCCAACAAGAGTGCACTTTATCTAGGGTTATGCCAAGCAAACATACCCCACATGTGCATCAGGCCCACAGATATACATCCAGGCCCACACATATACATCCAGGCCCACACATATACATCCAGGCCCACACATATACATCCAGGCCCACACATATACATCCAGGCCCACACATATACATCCAGGCCCGCACATATACATCCAGGCCCACACATATACATCCAGGCAGGGACGTGCACAAGACTTTAGAAAGGCAGGTGCCGGAAATCATAAAAGGGCATTCATTAGTAAATGTAATGCGAGCGCGCGCAGCGCGCGAGCGCGATTTTTGGGGTTAATACAAGTATATCATGGTACATTCAGTTTCACCGATAGATGTCACCAAAACTACATAGTGTCCCTTTAATAACACAATATGCGCTCCAGACCAACAGCTGCGAGAGAGAGAGAGAGAGAGAGAGAGAGAGAGAGAGAGAGAGAGAGAGAGAGAGAGAGAGAGAGAGAGAGAGAGAGAGAGAGAGAGAATGCTGCGTGCTTTTCCTGCACTAGCAGCAGCAGACAGGGAGGGGCTGGCGACGTGTTTCACGAAAATATACAGTGCACTGCAAACCCGACATTTTATTTTGTTGGGCAAATACCTTACCTGATGTGTACTCTTGCTTTGTTTTAGTTGAAATAGTAACTGTAAAAAAAGAGGTCTCGACTCGAGTGTGAGGGCACTGTGAGCTCAACAACAGCTGGATATCAATTTCCTGTTCAGTGCACTGCTGGCCCTGCGCGGTTTACATGTTGGCTGGAAGGACCTATTATTTACGAGAGGGGTGGCATTTCTCTCTCTTTCTTTACCTAATATTTAGATTCTATCGTGACATCTTTCATTTGGAAGGGCAGGGCAGTATATCTATATGTGCAACTGTAAAAAAAAAAAAAAAAAAAAAAAAAAAAAAGTGGCATAAAAAGGGCACTTTCTAATGAGAAATGAAAAAGGCAGGTGCCCGGGCACCCCTTCACCCCTATGTATGCACGTGCCTGCATCCAGGCCCACAGATATACATCCAGGCCCACAGATATACATCCAGGCCCACAGATATACATCCAGGCCCACAGATATACATCCAGGCCCACAGATATACATCCAGGCCCACAGATATACATCCAGGCCCACACATATACATCCAGGCCCACACATATACATCCAGGCCCACACATATACATCCAGGCCCACATATATACATCCAGGCCCACACATATACATCCAGGCCCACACATATACATCCAGGCCCACACATATACATCCAGGCCCACACATATACATCCAGGCCCACACATATACATCCAGGCCCACAGATATATACATCCAGGCCCACACATATACATCCAGGCCCACAGATATACATCCAGGCCCACACATATACATCCAGGCCCACAGATATATACATCCAGGCCCACACATATACATCCAGGCCCACAGATATATACATCCAGGCCCACACATATACATCCAGGCCCACACATATACATCCAGGCCCACACATATACATCCAGGCCCACACATATACATCCAGGCCCACACATATATACATCCAGGCCCACACATATACATCCAGGCCCACACATATACATCCAGGCCCACACATATATACATCCAGGCCCACACATATACATCCAGGCCCACACATATACATCCAGGCCCACACATATACATCCAGGCCCACACATATACATCCAGGCCCACACATATACATCCAGGCCCACACATATACATCCAGGCCCACACATATACATCCAGGCCCACACATATACATCCAGGCCCACACATATACATCCAGGCCCACACATATACATCCAGGCCCACACATATACATCCAGGCCCACACATATACATCCGGGCCCACAGATATATACATCCAGGCCCACAGATATACATCCAGGCACATGGCACCTTTTCTTCCTTTTCTTTGTTTGTAACAGATCTCTCTGGGGCGACTGGCTCAGCAGGTAGAGCGGTTGTCTGGTAGTCGGAAGGTTCCCTGTTCCATTCCTGCTTGTCCCGGGCAGCATGTCGAAGTGCCCTTGAGCAAGACACTTAACCCCTAACTGCTCCAGATGAGCAGGGTGGCACCTTGCATGGCCGCCTCCGCCATCGGTGTGTGAATGTGTGAGTGAGTGGGTAAAAATCTTTTACATAATTGTCAAGTGCTTTGGATAAATGTGCTATATAAATGCACCATTTATCTCTATGCATCGCTATGACCGGTGATGTCGCTAAATTATGTCACTAAATGATGTCGATAAATGATGTCGCTAAATGATGTCGATAAATGATGTCGCTAAATGATGTCACTAAATGATGTCGCTAAATGATGTCACTAAATGATGTTGCTAAATGATGTCACTAAATGATGTCACTAAATGATGTCGCTAAATGATGTCACTAAATGATGTCACTAAATGATGTCGCTAAATGATGTCACTAAATGATGTCACTAAAGGATGTCACTAAATGATGTCACTAAATGATGTCACTAAATGATGTCACTAAATTAGCATGTGATAGTCTCCGGCCTCCCGGAACAACAGTAGGGGGGGTGCGCAACAACCAGGAAGGGAGTTGGGAATTGGCATAACGACTAAAATCAGTGGGATGGGAGAAAAATCGGAAAAAGAGGAGGGGGAAAAAAGATAATAATAAAAAAAATAAAAATAAAACTACACACCCTCAAGACCCCTACACTCTACACACCTTCTAACTACACACCCTCAAGACCCCTACACTCTGCATCTTCTAACTACACACCCTGTGAGATCCACAGCCTTGGTTGACGCGCGCATGCGCTTTTCCGTAAGAAACAGCTGAGATGAATGGTTTGGTTTATAGAAAAGAGTATTTATTGTCATTTACTTGAAGCTTTGTTTAGCGTGAATGGGTTTCTACCGGATGACGTGGAGGTGTGCTGGCTTATTCCCGTTGCATGGTGTCCTGTTTCCAATTTCTAAAGTTCCAAATCCATAGCGCTTGCGACGGTCAAAAACCGTCTGGGCTGCATGCCTTACATTCCAGTGTCATGTTTTTTACTAGCGCACCAGTCCATTGATAAAGTGAGTTCACACGCTAAAGTGCTGTAATCACGGTTCAAAATGGGCTGGACCAGACACGCCTCCACGTTGTTGAAGCAACACACATCCAAGTCATAACAAATAAAAGATGTTATCAATCAAGTTCATTTCAAATCGTTTTCCAAACAATATTGCTTCATATTTTTAACTAAATAAATAAATAAATATTAAGGACTGAATCTGACTCCAACACACCCTCAAGACCCCTACACTCTACTACATCTTCTAACTACACTCCCTCAAGACCCCTACACTCTGCATCTTCTAACTACATACCCTCAAGACCTCTACACTCTGCGTCTTCTAACTACACACCCTCAAGACCCCTACACTCTGCATCTTCTAACCACACACCCTCAAGACCCCTCCGCTCTACATCTTCTAACTGCACACCCTCAAGACCCCTACGCTCTACATCTTCTAACTACACACCCTCAAGACACCCTACGCTCTGCATCTTATAACTACACACCCTCAAGACCCCTACGCTCTGCATCTTCTAACTACACACCCTCAAGACCCCTACGCTCTGTATCTTCCGGCTGCCTCAGACCCACTCCTATCCAAGCTCCAGGAGGGTCATCAAGGAGAAGCCGCCTATTCTCAGTCCTCGCTCCACAATAGTACAGTTAGGACCAATCTTTCACGTCAACTAAAAACACACTTCTTCAATCAATATCTTAATAGGCTTATACTATCATGCACTCTTCCTACTATACTATTTTGTCTTTACTACTATGCACTTAACACTGCAGCACCCAAGTTTCAACCCTGTGTGGTGAACATTGTTACTCAGCTGTAAGGGCGCTTTCACATATAGTTTTGGTGGACTCGGTGCGGACTCTGTGCGGTTCGGGCCGGGGGGTGAAGTTGCAACATTGTTGCATTCTTCATTTGGTTCGTCTGCATTCACATTGCAATTTGTCAAGCGCACCAAACTTTCTGAACAATGTCACACGGTCGAAAAGGGCACTCGTCTATTGGACACAATAGCGAGTGGGAATGTGTGTGTGTGTTTGCGAGCCCTAACGTGTGTGCGTGCGCGCGTGTGAGTGACTGCGAGCCCCCGCGTCCGGCATCCCTCTTCTCGAAGCAAAAAAAAAACATGGGTCAAAATCCCCTCCCTACAGTAAACGTAGCAACCCGCCTCTTGTCAACACACATTGCTCTGCTCGTGATGCTACCTCATATCGCATATCTGATTGGTTAGGTAGTAATTT
Source organism: Notolepis coatsorum (assembly GCF_963971535.1). Lineage (NCBI taxonomy): Eukaryota > Metazoa > Chordata > Actinopteri > Aulopiformes > Paralepididae > Notolepis > Notolepis coatsorum. The sequence goes on from NC_140184.1 coordinate 372,574, forward strand.
AGCACTCTGCTCGTGAGAGTCGTGACTCACTTCCTATATTTGGTCCGCGTTTGGTCCTACGTTTTCAGGCGGACCAGAGTTTGCGTGTTTGGTCCGCACCAGAGTTCGACTGAGCATTCACACCACCCCAAAAAAAGCGGACTATCCGAGAAAACAAACTCTGGTCCGATTGTCCGGACCAAACAGCTCTGGTGTGAAAGTAGGGCTGGGCGATATAACGATAACGATAAATATCGCGATATATTTTAATAATCGATATCGAATATCGAAAAAAAAAAAAATCGAAAAATCTTGTTTTTTTATTTTAATTTTTTTTGAACTGCAACAGGGCAGTGGACAGACTTGTCTTTCTTGCCTGCAACTTAAAGTAATGGCTTTGCTTGTCCAAATGACAATACTGACCAAATTGAGATTTATTTTTCTCTTGTCCATTTATTTTGTTTGCTTTCTAATTTAAAATACATTTTGAAACCGTCTGTACACAGTAGGCTATGTGTGCTAGCAGAACTAGACTCCAGTCACCAGTCACGGTGCACATGTGCGGTGGTTTGTCCACCAAAAAAGCGCCAAAAGATCGAAAATAAACAAACAGAGCCAGAACTGTTCAACTCCTCTGGAGCCACAGCCAGCAGAGAAGCCGGTTTACTTTAGCTTTTAAACCAGCTGCAGCCTGAGAACTGGAGTGTGAGGGGATGTAACACTAAAGATGGCGGCAACGACAAAGAATTGCTGCAAAATAAACATACATCTGTTGTTAATTTTTTATTTTTTTTTATATACTTATAACAATTCGATAATTATCGATATCGAGAAATAAAATAAAATTATCATATCGTTATCGCGATATGATTTTTTTCCATATCGCCCAGCCCTATGTGAAAGCACCCCAAGAGTTGTACCCGTCCTGCTGACTTGTCATACAGAACTTGTAAGTCGCTTTGGATGTCCGAGACGCTCTCTCACTCTCCACCTTTAAATCCCGACTCAAAACTACCTGTTCACCCAAGCATACAACCTTCCCAATCCCTTCTCATAACCACCCTCCTCCAACCTACCACCTCCCCTCCCCTCCCCTACTTTCTCTCCGTCTCCTGTCCCCCCCCACTCCCCTCGGTTTCCTTACTTCACTGACTGTTTTCCCTACTCGACTCTGTATTTGTTACTTGTTACCCGTTGGTTTTATGTCCTGCATATTCATACTGTTGCATATTCCCTGTGGTTCTTTGTTTCTCTGTTCATTTGTTTTGCTCATTGTCAGCGTCTTTGGGTTCTTGAAAAGTTATTTTAAAAGTTATATTATTATTATTATTATAAATGCGTCAGCTAAATTACTAAATGTAAATATATGTACTTGTGCATTTGCTTCAAAGTATGTCTGCTCAGAACTGCTCAGGAATATTCCCTTCACTTGAGTGTAACTTATAAATCAAAACACACTTGAGAAATATTTATGCCAATTTCAGAGTTTATGAAATAGAGGAGCATATGGTGTAATTACTGTGTGACCTAACAAAGCGTTTCTGCATTTTGTACCAACACTTTGTAGAGAGTGCAAGGAAAAGTACGTACTATACACAAATTATATTACAATACGAAAGATAAGGATCAAATAAACTGTATTACAATATTAAATATATGGAAAGATTAAACAATATTACAATATAAAAGATAAGGATAAATTAAACTGTATTACAATATGAAATATATGGAAATATTAAAGAATATTACAATATAAAAGATAAGGATAAATTAAACTATATTACAATATGAAATATATGGAAAGATTAAACAATATTACAATATAAAAGATAAGGATAAATTAAACTATATTACAATATGTAATATATGGAAATATTAAACAATATTACAATATAAAAGATAAGGATACGTTTACAATGTTTATTCCTGCCTGCTAGTTTTGTGTCCTAGCCTGTCAGTTCCCAGCTGTTCCGTGTTGTCTAATTAGTACCTGTATATATCCTCCCCCCCCTGTCTTCCAGTGTCGCGTCATTGTTTGTAATTAGGTTACACCGTCAGTACCTTCCCGTGCTGTTCGTCCTCTCTGGTCTATAACTATCTTATCATATTCATCGTTGTTGTTATTATCAACGTTGTGGTTGTGATTCCACACAGCATCCTTCCGTGCTGTGCTTTCCACATTTGTTATCATGTCACCTGCCAGCTTTTGCTGAAGTACTATTCTCGTTTTTGTTTGTAGTTAACGTCTTGTGTTCAACAAGTAAAGCCTTTTGTCAACTACATCCCGGTTTGTCCTGCCTGTCTCTCTTCCTCGTCCTGCGATTGAATCCTACACTCCTCTCCTAAACTCGGATCCTCACAGTATGACGCGACCTAACCAGGATTCAACGGACAACGGAAGAGACCAAGCGAACGACGTATTGCTCATCTTGGAGCGCTTCTTCGAGGGAGATGTCTGCTCTTCATCCTCGTCGGAGAGGATGCAGCTACACGCACTGCTCTCCTGTGCAAGCGCGACGTGCGGCGCAGAGCAGGCTCCACTACTCGCGGAATACGACCGGCAGCTGGGACTGATTATTCGGGCGCTCTGGTCCCCTGCTCCCAGCAAAGCCACGGCTACCAGTACGCTCTCCTCCACAAGTAAGACCTCTACTGCCACCGCAGCTGTTAGCGTTGGTCCCGCGGCCTTCACTGCCCAGGCTGTTAGCCCAGCCATTAGCCCAGCTTCCAGAGCCAGTAATGCTAGTCCCCACTCTGTTAACACTGTCCAGACTACTATCATAGCCTTGAGCCTTGCTTCCCCCTCTAGTACTGCTAACCCCGGCTCCGTTAACACAGTCCATGCTACTAGCACAGCCATTAGCCTAGCCCCCCCGGTTAGCACTGCTAACTCCGGCTCCGTTAACACAGTCCACGCTACTAGCATAGCCGTTAGCCTAGCTCCCCGGTTAGCACTGCTAGCTCTCGCTCTGTTAACACTGCCCAGACAGCCAGCTCAGGCCCTATAGCTAACAAAGCCTCTGATGCTGGTACCGCTCCGTCGGCCGGCAAGGCCCCTGTGGTTAGCTTAGCCCCTGTAGCCAATGTAGCTTTGGCAGCTACCACCTTAGCTCTCTTAGCCAACACTGCCCAGGCAGCTAGCACAAGCCCAGTAGCTAGTCCTGCCCCTGTAGCAGTTTGCATAGGCCCCGCGGCCCTCACTACGCAGGCAGCTAGCACTAGCCCAGTAGCTAGTACAGCCCCTGTAGCCATTGTAGCTTCGGCAGCTATCCCCTTAACTCTCTCTGCCCACACAGCTAAGTCAAGGGTTCCTTCTGTTCGGAGGCTCAGTGTAGGCTCGTTCTCTACCACTAGCTTACCCCCTCCTGCTAATGCTAGCGAGGCTTCTGCAACTGGCAGAACCTTTGGTGATAGAGCAGCCTCTGCAGTAGCTACCTACCTAGCTGCCCTCACGTGCACAGGCCCTATAGCCAACGTAGCCTCAGATGCTGGGACCGCCCCTTTGGCCGGCATGGCCTTTGTGGTTAGCACAGCCCCTGCCGCTAGTATAGCCTTGGTAGCTACCGCCTCTGTCCAGTCCGCTAGAGCTCCGTCTGCTAGCGTAGCACGCACTGCTAGCAAGTCTCAAAAGGCTAGCAAAGCTAAGAAGACTAGCATAGCCCCTCCCGCTAGCGTAGCTTCTACAGCTAGTACCTTAGCCATCTCTGCTGGTATAGCATCCCCTACTGGTCCCGTAGCCCCCCTCGGGACGGGTTTCATGAGGCACATTCCCTCCTACAAGAATTCATGGGCAGTTATTCTCCGGCCTGCAGTCTGGAGGAGCGAAAGAACGCTTATCACCTGGTGTTCTCCATGATGAAGCGGAGTCCTGAAAGAGCATGCAAACTCCGGGTACTGGCCGGGACTATGTTTAGGGTGCTCTTCCAGGACCCCAGCTCTCCAGCCGACTGCCAAGCTGCTAACCCTGGTAAGACCTCCACCACCAGCATGGCCTCTACTGTTAGCATAGCTGCTACTAGTTCAGTCCCTACTGCTAGCATAGCTTCCACAGCTAGCACAGGCTCCTCTGCTGGTGAAGCCTCTACTGCCAGCGTGGCCCCGGTTGTTAGCACTGCTACTGCCAGCACCACAGCCCCGTCTTCTAGCGTAGCTCCTACTGCTAACAAGTCACGGAGAGCTAGAAAGCCTAGGAAGGTTAGCATAGCCTCACCTGCTAGGGTACCTGCTGCTTGCACCCCAGCCCTGCCTGCTAGTACCATTCCTACTGCTAGCGTAGCTTCGCCAACTAGCCTGTTTCCCACTGCTAGGACTGCCCCTTCAGCTAGTAAGGTCAGTTTCCCTGGAGCCGCCCTGTCAGCTAATCTCCTGGCTTCCACAGCTAGTCCAGCCCTATTTGCTAGCCTAGCCCCTGCTAGCTTACTCCAGATCGCCCATGTAGCCTCTGTGGCTGGTGCCTTAGTTCTTCCTGCTAGCATACCATCTACAGCTAGCACATCCCCCACTGCTAGCAGACTCTCTGCAGCTAGTACTACTCCTGCACTTAGCTTAGCCCCTGCTAGCTCGCTCCAGATTGCCTATGTAGCCTCTACCACCAGCATGTCTCCCACTGCTAGGACTGCCCCTTCAGCTAGCAGGGTCAGTCTCCCCGCTGCTAGGACTGCTTCTTCAGCCAGCCAGGCCAGTTTCCCTGGAGCCGCCCAGTCGGCTAACCCCACAGTCTCGTCCGCTAGAGCCCCTGCTGCTAGCACCCCTGCTGCTAGCACCCCAGTCTCGTCCGCTAGAGCCCCTGCTGCTAGCGCCTCAGTCTCGTCCGCTAGAGCCCCTGCTGCTAGCGTTTCAGTCCCGTCTGCTAGGGTTCCTACCAGGGGCGGATTTAGGATTGTAGGAGATCCGGGGCTTAGCCCAGATGGCCCCCCCCCCTTTTTTTTTTTTTTTTTTTTATCTTTTTTTTTTTTTACTTTATTTTTTTTTTTTTTTTAGTTTTTGGGCAGGCAAGGGATGGTTTGGAGGGGGTCCGGCACAACCCCCTCCACGACAGATTTTTTTTGAATTTAATGAACCTGTACGTGCAATTTCCTGCAATATAGAGCCTTCAATCTTGACCAATAAAGCTGCGTTTTTCACTATAAAACTCAGTTAACCATAACGTAGTTATGGTTAGATTTATATATTGGGGGGGGATATATCATATTTTTCATATAATCAAAAAGTGGTGGAGCAAGATCATACCTTTGCTCCCCCAAGTTCAATAGTGGGAGAGCAGAGATGCTCCGAATGCTCTTATGGCCAGGCGTCTATGATTCACTGATACAAAGTAAAATAGTGTAGTGCAATAAAATAGTTAGTCAAATAGAATAAAATAATGCAATAGTGCATTGCAATAAAATAGTTATCATCGTATTTTTTCGGGAGGCCGGTAAGGAGTGCATTACAGTAGTCGAGTTGGCTTGAGATAAAGGCATGGATCTGGTTTTCAGCGTCCTTTTGATTTATAAATGGCCGTACTTTAGCTATGTTTCTAAGGTGGAAGAATTAAGTTTTTGTCAACTTGTTGATTGTGATTTAAAGCTTAGGTCTGAGTCTACCATAACACCAAGACTTAACTCACTCAAATACAGTTAGCAGCTGGATAGACCACAGATGGAAATTAGCTTCTGCTAAATCTGGTGCAAACATATTTTCATGTAACAATGATGAATTGTAAAATTTTTTTTTTTTTTTTTTTTTTTAAATAGATTCGGGGCTTTTCAGAATACATCCGGGGCTTGAGCCCAGGTAGCCACCCCCTAGCTCCGCCCCTGGTTCCTACGCCTAGTCCTACTGCTAGCGCTTTAGCCCCGCGGGCTGATGTGGCCCTAGCAGCCAGCACAGGTCCTGCAGCTAGCATTACCCAGGTAGCTAACTCAGTCTCTACTGCCAGTTTAGCCCCTGCTAGAGTGGCTCTAGCTGCTCCTGTTCCTCCGGCCCCTGGGGAGGCCCCGACGTCTGGTCCGGGTCGTGCCCCTGCTCCTGTCCCCGGGGAGTCTCCTGCCTCTGGCTTGTCGTCTGGTCCCGGCTCGTCGTCTGGTTCCGGCTCCTCGTCTAGTTCCGGCTCGTCGTCTGGTCCCGGCTCCTTGTCTGGTCCAGCCCTGCGCCATGATCTACGCCGTGGTCAACGCCGTGGTCTACGCCGTGGTCTGCACCGAGGTCGATCTGCACCTGGAGAGTCGTCTGGTCCAGCCCTGCGCCGTGGTCTACGCCGTGGTGGACGCCGTGGTCAAGGCCGAGGTCTGCACCGCGGTCGATCTGCGCCTGGAGAGTCGTCTGGTCCAGCCATGCACCGTGGTCGACGCCGTGGTCAACGCCGATGTCTCCACCGAGGTCTACGCCGTGGTCGACGCCATGGTCAACGCCGAGGTCTGCGCCGAGGTCTACACCAGGAGGGCCCCCCATCCGGGGTGCTGCGCCCGGTCCCATGACCTCCACCTGGAGTGGCTACCGTCCGGGGTCCTGCTCTGGGGTTGTCGCCCTCGCCCCTTTGTTCCGGGCCCCCTCGCCGGGCCCCTGTCCCAGTGCCCGTCCTCCGCCGTTGGGCTCCTGTCTCCAGCCCCCCTCACCGGGTCCCTGTCCCCGTCTCCAGCCCCCCTCTCCGGGCCTCTGTCCCTATCTTCGGCCCCCCTCTCCGGGCCTCTGTCCCTGTCTCTAGCCCGCCTCTCCGGGTCTCTGTCTCTGTCCCCCTCTCCGGGGCCCCTGGTTCCGTGCCCTGTGCGCCCTTCTCCGGGCTCCCCTCTGGTCCCGTTCCCCGGTCCCCCTGCTGCTGGGCCCCTCCTGGGGTATTTTTTCCACCCCCCGGCTCCTGTTTCCCGTGTCCTCGTCCCCAGTTTCAGTCAGGATCTGCCCTTTGGGCACATGAACTCTCTGAACTCTCTGAGCATAGGCAATCTTCTGACGCCCCCTGGCGGAGTTCTGGGGTTAATGACTTTGCTGGCTTCAGCCATAAACCTGTCCTTGGTATTTGCTATCATTAATGCACTGCCTATGTTCTTGTTCCCTGTTTATATTCATGTTCCTGTCTAGTCCTAGTCTCCCTTGTATTCCCTGTGTTGTTATGTTACAATGTTTATTCCTGCCTGTTAGTTTTGTGTCCTAGCCTGTCAGTCCCCAGCTGTTCCTTGTTGTCTAATTAGTACCTGTATATATCCTCCCAGCCCCTGTCTTCCAGTGTCGCGTCATTGTTTGTAATTAGGTTACCCCGTCAGTACCTTCCCGTGCTGTTCGTCCTCTCTGGTCTATTCCTATCTTATCATATTCATCGTTGTTGTTATTATCAACGTTGTGGTTGTGATTCCACACAGCACCCTTCCTTGCTGTGCTCTCCACATTTGTTATCATGTCACCTGCCAGCTTTTGCTGAAGTACTATTCTTGTTTTTGTTTGTAGTTAAAGCCTTGTGTTCAACAAGTAAAGCCTTTTGTCAACTACATCCCGGTTTGTCCTGCCTGTCTCTCTTCCTCGTCCTGCAATTGAATCCTACACTCCTCTCCTAAACTCGGATCCTCACAAAGGATGAATACAAACGTATTACAATATGAACGACAAGGACACATTAAACTACATTACAATTTGAAAAATAAGGATGAATACAATCTTATTACAATATGAAAGATATGGGCGGTCAGGTGGCGTAATGGAGATTGCGTTCGTCACCAAACCCCGGAGCGGCTCGATTCGCCTGTTCGAATCCAGCTCACAGCTCCGGGGTTGTCACCAGCTTGGCTGGCCGTTCACACTAATACAATTGGCAGTATTAGAGGGTGGGAGAAGCTGGAGGGGTGGGTCCGGGTCGTTGTAAACAGCGACTCCTACAGTTCGGTCGGGGCGCCTGCTAAGCGCGGATAGTACCTGAGTGGGATAGTGTGATCCTTCCACATGCTACGCCCGCTCAATGAGAATCCGCGCTGCAAGGTGAAAAGAAGCGGTGATTGCCTGGACGTGTGTCGGAGGAAGCACGTGGTAGCCTCCACTCTCCCAGACCGACTGTGGGGGGTAAGTGCGCAGCGACCAGGAAGGGGGATTGGGAATTGGCATACGACTAACATTGGGATGGGAGAAAAATCGGAGGAAAATGGAAAAAAAAAAAAAAATGAAATATATGGATACATTAAACGGAGACAAGATGACCAACCCTCCTCATTATACCAGGTTTATACATTTTTCACAGTCAGTTTGATCTTTCCAACTCAAACTATCATCAACAATACTTCCTAGGAATCTTGTAGTTGACCCCTGAGGCATCTCAACAGACTTGTTGTTTTAGCTAAATCCCTAGTTTTTTTTGCCACTGAAAATGGTAAAAGAAAATGTAAATATTCAAAGATAATGTTATTCAATCTGAACCATGTATTGTAGGCAGTAAACCCGACACATTTAAATTTGAGTAAGAGAGAACTAGGATTGTGTCATCCGCAAACATTGTTGGAGAAAGGATATTTGAGATATTACAAAAATATTTGATATAGATAAGAAATAGTAATGGTCCAAGAATGGACCCCTGCGGAACCCCTCAATGCCGACTGCTAATATACACCAGCCCACATCCGCCTCCTCAAACTCTGCAACATCAAGGATGAATTGCTGTGTGCGCAAACATCAGTTAGTATGTTTTAGACTACATTTATACCCATGAGTGCTTTAACCCTTTTACTGCCACACGATAAAGGGTTAACCCTTTCACAACCACACTATAGAAGGTTAACCCTTTCACTGCGACACTACATAAGGTTAACCCTTGTTTTAGACTACATTTTACCCACAAGTGCTTTAACCCTTTCACTACCACACTACCAAATGGTTAACCCTTTCACTGTGACACTACAGAAGGTTAACCCTTGCACTGCGACACTATAGAAGGATAACCCTTTCACTGCCACACTACAAATGGTTAACCATTTCACTACCACACTACAGAAGGTTAAGGGTTAACCGCTAGCCAGACACTCTCTACAATTGCCGCTGCATTGTTGTGCAGAAACTTTGCTCTCCCCGAGACGGCACCGAGATGGAAAGTGTCTCTGACATCCCATGAGGAACATCACACTTTGTATTGTTCTGTGTTCTTTGTATGGCATTCGGCAGAAAGCCTACCGACGGCGACGCTTTTCATCACTGGCATGAAAGATCGGAGGCACATGTCCAACCGACGTTCAAAGGAGCCTGGAGAAAGAGCTGCGCGCCGCGGACAGGGATTGTTGCCGAAAGCGTACTTTTTAAGGGCCTCCAAACCAGACAGAGAGAGTTATTCTCTTAAGTGGCAGTCAGATGTCGTCGGCTCGCGGAGAGAGAGCGGGGGGGGGGGGGGGGGGGGGGGGGGCGCGGCCCGCAAGCAGCAACAGATGCCGGAGCACATATTTGATGTCGTTAAAAGGGGGCTTAGCCATGGGGGGGGGGGGGGGTCGAGGCGACCTACACTTTAGATGACACCGGTATTGATCATGGCTGCGACCATCATCATTCAGCTCTGGAAAAGTATGATGTCCGCTTGAAAGGACATCCATCAGGATGCAAGCGGCTTCAGGGGGCGGAGGTTCTTATATCACACTGTCACATAGAGATATATATCAATAAATACAGTCAACACTTAGAGTTGAACACTTCAAATACTGCACCTTGGTGTATGGCTTGACCAACAACTATCATTTAAATGTCATATAGTTAACATCATGAGGACAATTTACTTTATTATGGTTGTTCTCTACCGCAACAGAAATAGTTTTACATTTACGGTTAGAAAAAAGCTAATTTCACAACTCATACTACCCATAATGGACCAGTGGAGGTTTCTCTATGACAACACGTAAAACACAAATTCACTCATAATTCATAATTATTATTAATTTACACATATATATATATATAATTATATATGTTTTTTTTTATTATTATTATAATTTTTTTTTATAAGAAATGTGTTCCTATGTGAAAAAGAAATGCTAGTGAATTTTCTTTTTTCTTCAAAAATGGCCAAAAGTTACAGCTCTGAGCTCTTTGGTCAGGGCTGCTGTCAGTCATGGCTAGCTGTTAATCACTAAGTGAAACTTTCACTGCACAGGCAGTTCTTTTCATTCTATTATCCAATCAAAATAGGCTATTTGAGTCATCTAAGCACTGCCTGTGCAGATTTGCCTCACGCCACCCACGAACGCGGGTTGAATGATTGACAACCTTCAAATCCTATCAGAGATTGCTGCATTGCTCACAGTCAAAACAGTCCAGCTGCAGTTCCGTAGGTTAGGTTTAGCTGGGGCCAATCTCAAGTTTCTCAAGTTTATTTATTAGTTGTCATACAGAAGTACAGAATACTTTTATACAAAATGTAACAGAAAGAAGCATTTTCTATAAAAGTATTCTGTACTTCTGTATGACAACTAATAAAGAAACTTGAGAAACTTGAGATTGGCCCCAGCTAAACCTAACCTACGGAACTGCAGCTGGACTGTTTTGACTGTGTGCAAGGCAGCATTGAAAGAGGAAGCTAGTAGTTTAGTAAGCTGTACAGCTGTAACAACACAGTAGGCTAAATTAAACTTTGCGCCAACATTAGGACCAAAGTATAAACCAGCAACTGAGCAACATGAAGAAGTGGACTTATGCATCTGGATCAGAAAAAAGTAAGTTGTAGTGTTTGTAAAACGAAAGCCTGCTTAGCCTGGACGCTAACGTTAGCCAGCCGAATTGTTTAGAGAACAATACGTTTCCGTAACAGTAGTGTAGTTCTAACTTCACTCAGGAGACAAAAGCCAAACATCAATTTGATGCAACAAGCTGGCTCGCGATGCACATGGCTATTGTTTACATTTTCCATGGGATTAATGCACGCGGCTCGAGTCGGACTCGTCACATGGAGAAGCTGCACTATTCAACGAAAGATGAGATCGATCGAGAAACCGTCTTTATGGGTAAGTGTCTTGGCTTTAGAATGTCAGTTTGTGTAACGTTACTGTAACACTCCTCCTCTCTCCTCTCCTCTCCTCTCTCTCTCCTCTCCTCTCCTCTCCTCTCCTCTCCTCTCCTCTCCTCTCCTCTCCTCTCCTCTCCTCTCCTCTCCTCTCCTCTCCCTCTCCTCTCCTCTCCTTAATCAGAGTTTCCAACGCTATAGGTCTATATGACAGGCGTTGTACTCTTAAACAGTAATGTATATTTGTAGATCTGGTATGTCATAAATGTCTGGATGTAGCAGTACTGTCTATATCTCTGTATGTCATATATAGATGTAGCAGTACTGTCTATCTGTATGTCATGTTATGATGAATTGAAAATGGGGGACCCTGATGTAAACAAGACAAAAGTCTTTCTCTGGTCTGCATCCCCTTAACAATTGTGTGTATTAAGCCATACTGTATTGTACCCATTCTGCAATCTGTTAAATAAAGTTTTCATTAATTCATTCATTAATTCATTAATTCATTCATTCATTCATTCATTCATTCATTCATTCATTCATTCATTCATTCATTCATCCATCCATCCATTCATTCATTCATTCATTCATTCATTCATTCATTCATTCATTCATTCATTCATTCATTCATTCATTCATTCATTTGTTCATTCGTTCATTCATTCATTCATTCATTCATTGTCCTTGTGTTACATTAAACCCATCTGTGGCCTCGTGCAGAGGAAAGTGGTAAATACATGTTAGATATTCCAATGTACAGTTTTGCATACCATTGACTCAGAATGGTCTGTTTTATTGAAATCGTCACAGCAGTATAGTTTGTTTATACTTCAGAAGTATGATATTTAAACATGGTCCCCAAAATGAATGGAAGCGAATGAGGAGCCTGACACCTGGGAGGAATGGGGGTGTTGCAGCGTTGGGGATGTTTAAAAAATATAATTTAATATATAATATAATATAATAATTTGTGCTTCACCTAAAAATTTGGTCAGAAGCCTCCACTGTAATGGACTATGCTGATATAGTCTATATGACTGCAGCGAAAACTATACCCTTGTTCCTCTTAACACCATCTATAATCGTATATGAAGATTTGTTCTTGGCTGTTCATATAACACTCATCATTGTATTATGTATGAAAATCTCAGTAGGCTATATGGTACCTTTCACATCTAATTATCAACTTCGTCATTGTACTCAACACTTTTGTTCTGTTCCAAAAACCTTTAAATCAGCTGGTAAAAAATATTTTATATTTAAACCTCCATCTGACTGGAATAGTCTACCTGTCCACATCCGTTCAATATCATCTTTTATATTGTTTAAAACTATGCTGTCCTGTCACGGTGAGACTACCTGCTCATGCTTTTGACCTCAATATCATAATAACAGATATATTGTTATGGTTTGTAACCGACCCCAATCGCACAACACAAGACAGGTATGAGAGTAAGCCAAAACAGGGCATTTATTTCTTACATAACAAAAAGCGGCACAGTCCCTTTAAGGGAAAACACAAAAACACTAGAGTCAAGGAAATATGGAAAAGCGGCACTGTGCCTTTAAGAGGCGAACAGGCTAAGGGACTAAGGCTAAGGGCCAGGGCTAAGGACCAGGGCTAAGTGTCAGGGCCAGGACCAGGGGCACTGGAGAGGGGGACAGGGACAGAGGCCCGGAGAAGCGGGCTGGAGACAGGGACAGAGAACAGGGTTAAGGCCTTGGACAGGGCGAGGGCCAGAGCTGCTTACAGGGATGAGGACAGGGTTCCGATGGCGGAGGCCTGGCACGGGGACAGGGGCCCGATGGCGGAGGCCTGGCACGGGAACAGGGGCCCGACGGCGGAGGCCTGGCACGGGGACAGGGGTCCGACGGCGGAGGCCTGAAACGGGGACAGGGGCCCGACGGCGGGGGCCTGGCACGTGGACAGGGGCCCGACAGCGGAGGCTGGGGGGAAGAGGCGCCATCCTCCCGTGGAAAAGGGGAGCGATGACGCGCCGGCTTGACGTCTGGAGTGGGAACACTGGCAACCTCCCGTAGAGAATTAGAGAGCGCAGGCGGTGTCCCACTCCAGGCACGGAGATCCTCTTCCTCCTCCTCGGGGGGGGCCAGGCACGGAGACTTGACTTGACTTGACTTGAGACAGGGGCCCGACAGCGGAGGCCGGGGGGAAGAGGCGCCATCCTCCCGTAGAGAATTAGGGAGCGATGACGCGCCGGCTTGACGTCTGGAGTGGGAACACCACTCCAGGCCTGGCACGGAGATCCTCCTCGGATGCTGCAGACGGGCAGCACAGAACACAGGGGTCCCAGGGGACCAGGGCGAAGAGACGCATCCTCCCGTGGAAATAGGGAGCGATGCGCGCCGGCTTGACGTCTGGAGTGGGAACACTGGAAAACCTCCCGTAGAGAATTAGAGAGCGAAGACGGTGTCCCACTCCAGGCAAACGGCGACAGGTGGTGATGTACAGGGGTGGCACGACGTCTCACGCCGGAGACGTGGCAGTAGATTGTAGTAACAAGAACGACCCGACAAGGACTGGAGGGGAGTCTGCAACCTATGTACTCTCCCGAGTTGATTGCAAACTCCCAACAGGTGCGTGAAGGTAGAGGAACAGAATGTCCAAGGGTGGGGGCTGGTGAAGAGTAGGAGGCAGGCAAAGGTTCTCACAAGGGTGGGGGCTGGTGAGGTGAGGAGACAGGGAATAAAGGTCCAGGGAAACAGCGAATCCTCACAGTACCTCCCCCTCCACGGGAGCCACCGGGTAGAGCCATATGAAATCCGTTTTATTTTTTTCCAAATTCCATTTTATTTTTTTCCAAATTCAGTTTTTTCCGTTTTAATATTTCAGAATTCTGTATTTTGCTTTGTACGCTCATTTTACCATCAGAAATAGTGTCTAATAAGTGGGAATGAATAAATGTTCACAATTTAATAAGATATAACAGTCCATTTAATAGGGCTGTCTTAAATACTTCGAAGCTTCGAAGCTTCGTTCGATGGGCATGGGATTCGAATATGAAAATAAAATTTGATTATTAAAAAATATAAAAATATAAATGATATATATTTTTTTGTAAAATCAACTCTGCCTCTCTTTGTTAATTACAACAAGCAATGCTGTTTGTTATTTAAGATGAGGTCAGACTCGGCACTGACAGATTTGTGTTCATTGTGCTGCTTTTATAAAGCCTCAAATGACGGCTTACAATATTTCATGAAAGCAAAGTGTTTTGTTTGTCTAAGATTTAAAAAGGTTTAAACTTTACAGCACTGACAAAGTTGAACAAAGTGCTGTACAAGTCCCACAACAGCTAAAAAAAATATATATATATATATATATATATATATATATATATATATATATATATTTTTTTTTTTTTTTACAGTTGATTATTGCTCAATTCCGCGATTCCGTCCGCAATTCCGTGATCGCGGATTTCATATGGCTCTACCACCGGGCGACCAAAAAACCAGACAGCGGGGCAGGGGACAAGACAAAACAAACAAACAAAAAAAACTGGGCCATGCTAGCAGGGGAAGCTACACCTAAAGTGGGGCTAGCAGAGGGACTGGGTAGCTGCCAGAGCATTGCTAGCTACAGGGCCTATGCTAGCTGTACTGCTACATTAGCATAGAGGCTGCGCTAGCTGCCGGAGCTAGGCTAGCAGACAGGGCTGGATTAGCAAAGGAGAACAAGCTAGCTGGAAGGACAGTCCTAGCTGTGGGGAACAGGGTAGCTAACAGGGGAGCTAACGAGGCTAACAGGGGAGCTAACAGGGGAGTCAACAGGGGAAATAACAGGGGAACTAACAGGGGAACTGACAGGGGAACTAGAGGGAGCTAGAGTGAGCTAGAGGGAACTAGAGGGAACTAACAGGGGCTAACTCACATACACTGTCTGTGCTGGCTGGGGTCGTCGACAGTCGGGTCGTACTGTTATGGTTTGTAACCGACCCCAATCGCACAACACAAGACAGGTATGAGAGTAAGCCAAAACAGGGCATTTATTTCTTACATAACAAAAAGCGGCACAGTCCCTTTAAGGGAAAACACAAAAACACTAGAGTCAAGGAAATATGGAAAAGCGGCACTGTGCCTTTAAGAGGCGAACAGGCTAAGGGACTAAGGCTAAGGGCCAGGGCTAAGGACCAGGGCTAAGTGTCAGGGCCAGGACCAGGGGCACTGGAGAGGGGGACAGGGACAGAGGCCCGGAGAAGCGGGCTGGAGACAGGGACAGAGAACAGGGTTAAGGCCTTGGACAGGGCGAGGGCCAGAGCTGCTTACAGGGATGAGGACAGGGTTCCGACGGCGGAGGCCTGGCACGGGGACAGGGGCCCGACGGCGGAGGCCTGGCACGGGAACAGGGGCCCGACGGCGGAGGCCTGGCACGGGGACAGGGGCCCGACGGCGGGGGCCTGGCACGGGGACAGGGGCCCGACAGCGGAGGCCGGGGCGAAGAGGCGCCATCCTCCCGTGGAAAAGGGGAGCGATGACGCGCCGGCTTGACGTCTGGAGTGGGAACACTGGCAACCTCCCGTAGAGAATTAGAGAGCGCAGGCGGTGTCCCACTCCAGGCACGGAGATCCTCTTCCTCCTCCTCGGGGGGGGCCGGGCACGGAGACTTGACTTGACTTGAGACAGGGGCCCGACAGCGGAGGCCGGGGGGAAGAGGCGCCATCCTCCCGTAGAGAATTAGGGAGCGATGACGCGCCGGCTTGACGTCTGGAGTGGGAACACCCCTCCAGGCCTGGCACGGAGATCCTCCTCGGATGCTGCAGACGGGCAGCGCAGAACACAGGGGTCCCAGGGGACCGGGGCGAAGAGACGCATCCTCCCGTGGAAATAGGGAGCGATGCGCGCCGGCTTGATGTCTGGAGTGGGAACACTGGAAAACCTCCCGTAGAGAATTAGAGAGCGAAGACGGTGTCCCACTCCAGGCAAACGGCGACAGGTGGTGATGTACAGGGGTGGCACGACGTCTCACGCCGGAGACGCGGCAGTAGATTGTAGTAACAAGAACGACCCGACAAGGACTGGAGGGGAGTCTGCAACCTATGTACTCTCCCGAGGTGATTGCAAACTCCCAACAGGTGTGTGAAGGTAGAGGAACAGAATGTCCAAGGGTGGGGGCTGGTGAAGAGTAGGAGGCAGGCAAAAGTTCTCACAAGGGTGGGGGCTGGTGAAGAGTAGGAGGCAGGCAAAAGTTCTCACAAGGGTGGGGGCTGGTGAGGTGAGGAGACAGGAAATAAAGGTCCAGGGAAACAGCGAATCCTCACATATATGCTGGTGTTGTTGTTCATGTTCTTGTCGTTGTGTTGTTGTTGACATGTTACTGATGTATGCTTTTTATTTTGTATTATATTTTTTTAATTTTTAAGATTGTCAAATAATTCTGTATTTTGTCTTTGCGGACCGGCTTGAAAACGAGATGGTCTCATCTCAAGGGGTTATTCCCAATAAAGAAATTTCAATAATAATAACACACAGTCGTTACCACAATCCAAACCATGAAACAGGTTTTTCCTTGAGAAAAGACGGAATGTGCTCTCTATCCAAGTGGACACGGGACGTCACCTCTCAGGACCGGTGCTCTGTCATTCTAAGATAAGTGGCCGATGTCATACTGCACACAAGAAGAGGCTTGTAGCTGCTGTGAAGTGGATTTTGTATGTTGTAGTCTTGTCACGATACCAACATTTTGACTTTGATACAGATAGGAAAGGCAATGGAATATATTATTAGATGACAGAACATGGAAAATTCTTTAAAAAATTCTTTATTTCATTATAATTGAAACGCTATTGAATAACAGCTACAACCAGGGGCGGACTGGAACACAAATTCAGCCCGGGACATTCAGACGCACCAGCCCACGCACCGGCCCACGCACCGGCCCCGAAAACCGGCCCACACAACGGCCGTTATGAAACACTCATCCAGTATTAAACAACCCAAGGCTGTGGCTAAGGAGTCAACATCAGGGAGACCAAATCTACACCCCGCCCCTAGATGTGCACTCGTGCACAGTGCACGCACACACACACACACACACACACACACACACACACACACACACACACACACACACACACACACACACACACACACACACACACACACACACACACACACACACACACACACATACCGTTACTTCCCAGTGGCGGCTGGTACTATGTTCCATTGGTGGGTCGCAACTGACGTTAGGTCGAGTTGAAAATGTAACGTAACGTTAATAAATGCTCTGGAGCAATCTCTCTCTCTGTCTCTCGGATCAATCCAATAAATAATTAACACATGTATATGTTGTCATTTTAAACAACTCACCATTCATTCATTCATATATTATGCATCAGCAGCAGCAAAATTAATGTTATAGTTCACAACACAGCAGCGCGTTTTGAAGTGCTATTATCATCTCAGCATTTCATAGCCGCATTTCTCGGAGACACAGGATTGTGAGAGAGAGAGAGAGAGAGAGAGAGAGAGAGAGAGAGAGAGAGAGGGGAGAGAGAGAGAGAGAGGGAGAGA
>NC_140184.1:390222-413382 GCF_963971535.1 Notolepis coatsorum
AGAGAGAGAGGGAGAGAGAGAGGGAGAGAGAGAGAGAGAGAGGGAGAGAAGAGGAGAGAGAGAGAGAGGGAGAGGGAGAGAGAGAGCGAGAGTTAGCGAGAGAGAGAGAGAGAGAGAGAGAGAGAGAGAGAGAGAGAGAGAGAGAGAGGGAGAGAGAGAGAGAGAGAGAGAGAGAGAGAGAGAGAGAGAGAGAGAGAGAGAGAGAGAGAGAGAGAGAGAGAGAGAGAGAGAGCGATATCGCAAATCTACCTTGTTGTTGTTAAGTTGACAGCAGGCAGAAGGGCTTGATAAAGTATATCCTCTCGAGTCCATTGTCCAGACTGTGTTGATGTCCATTGTCCATGCATGTCCCTCCACACTGCATCCATATATAGCTTATAGCCAACAAGTACTGTGTGAGCTAACAACAAATAGCTGCATCACAACACAACAGCATTAAAGTCACTTTGTTTAATTGAAACGTGGTGGGCTTGATAAAGTGTATAATCCGCTGTTGATGATGTATATCCAGACCACTGTCCACTGTCCAGACTGCATCCGCTATATAGCTTGTTAGCCAAGTGTTAGCTCAGCTGTTAGCACCACACAGCAAGTACTTGATTTCTTTGTCCATTTCCGCGTCGAACAGACTGCAAACTACCTGGCGTTCTATCGCCATGCTCTAAGACAAACTCTAACCGTAACC
This sequence comes from Notolepis coatsorum, assembly GCF_963971535.1. Taxonomy (NCBI): domain Eukaryota; kingdom Metazoa; phylum Chordata; class Actinopteri; order Aulopiformes; family Paralepididae; genus Notolepis; species Notolepis coatsorum. The sequence goes on from NC_140184.1 coordinate 390,908, forward strand.
AACTTTGAAAGAGTGCCTAAGCTTAACCGTCGAAAGAACTTGCAGTCACGCTCTAAGACAAATAGGTGCATCTCACAACAACACAACTATCTCTACCAAGCTAGAAAACCTAAAATTGGAACATAGAAAAGTGGCGTCGGCCAATCAGAGAGCGTCTCCGCGAAATGCTGCTACGGGAAAAAAAAATGACGTCGGCCAATCAGAGAGCGTCTCCGCGAAATGCGGCTACGGAAATTCTTGACGCTGCTGCTTAGACCGCTTCAAATCGCGCCCGGTTTCCAACATAATACATCATATTTCAACGCACAGCGCGTTACGCACTGATTGGCTGCGACGGATACAGCGATCAAACAGTGACGCGCACTCAGAGCGCTATTGCGTCTAGCCCGGGCCGAGAAATACGGCTAGAGGAGAAATGCGGCAGGAGAAATGCGGCAGGAGTGAGTCACTTCCTGTTCAGGAAAACTAGTATTTTTATTTTATATATTAACGTTATATTGTGCATTGGAAACACAAACATACTTAAAATGAGTAAATATTATTCATTTTAAACATGTTTATATTATTTATAGGGCTATAAAACAAAAAACTAAAAAGTTTTTTTTTCTTCTTCTCTCATTTAACAGGTGGGTCGGCGCCCTAGCGCCCCCGGTGGCCAGCCGCCACTGTTACTTCCTGTCATTGGCATATTTTTTTTTTTTACTAACATCTTAGTGCGTCATTAGCCTAGGGATTAAGGATACATGAAGTATTAACTACTACACCATAATAATATTGAGGTTTTGATCCATAGAAAGGTCTGTGCTACACAATTTCAGTTAGATTCGATTTATTGTCCTTTAATTTTGCACTCATGACATTAATTGCTTGCCGTTTAATCAACATCGAAAGACCCCCCACTTCCTCCCAGACACCCATTCCAAGAGCCTGTTTGCTTTCCAGGCATCTCTCTCTCTTCTCTCTCTCTCTCTCTCTCTCTCTCTCTCTCTCTCTCTCTCTCTCTCTCTCTCTCTCTCTCTCTCTCTCTCTCTCTCTCATCTCTCTCTCAGCTTGGAATGATGGAATCATCCATGATAAATTAACATTGACTTGAATGAATGCCCATTCTTTCTCTAGAACAATACAGATTGACAAACGTTTCATTATGCACTATATATCTAAGGTTAATAAGTTATAATTAAGATATCAATTGTATAACATTTATTTAGGATAACTAAAGACAGGACTTTACTAAAGGTTGACACTCACAGTAATTTCTTCCAGAACAAGCTTAAAATAGCAAAGGATATATGGCGTGGCTCAGGTTAGTCGCCGTTGGTTTTGCTCCGCAACGATTGTGCTTACTTTAGTCATTATGTTTATTTTACAACTTTTTTTATGGAAAATACACTGGCGGGACGTCATACGACCACCAGTCCACTTATAGACCTAAACTCCGGACTTAAGAGGAGTTTAGAGACATTTTATGCCAAGATTGGCCATCGGAGATCAGGCGGGACAGAGACAAAGACAAAAGCGGCGGCAGGAAGAAACACAGGGGCAGGAGAAGCGGAATCAGATTAAGGCTAAAAAGATCAGCTTAACGTCCGGCGATCCCATCCATCTTTCTGGCGAATGCACGTTCGCTGGAGAGCAAAATGGATGATTTACAGGGGAGGGTCCGATTCCAGCGAGAGGTGAGGGACTGTAACATCATGTGCTTCACAGAGACATGGTTGAAACCAGCAACTCCGGATCACAGTGTCTCTCCTTCGGACTCCTTCACCGTCTCCGAGCGGACCATACAGAAGCCTCCGGTAAGAGCATCGGCGGGGATGTCTGTCTCCTTATCAACAACGGCTGGGTAAGCCCAAAGGAGATCAAGATACTCTCCAGTTTCATCTCCCCCGAGAGTTCACCGCCATCATCATGACTGCGGTGTATATCCCTCCCCAAGCGAAAACCGGCAGGGCCCTGGCGGACCTACAGGGACATCTCAACATCCACCAAATCAAGCACCCGGACGCAGCAATGATCATAGCCGGCGATTTCAACCAGGCGAATCTGAAGAAAGTGATGCCATCCCTTTTTCAGCACATCGCCTGCTCCACCAGGGGAGGAAACACGCTGGATCATTGCTACACCCCGTTCAGAGCCGGGTACAAGGCAGTACCGGCTCCGCCATTAGCGGGGGCTGCAAGCACATCGGATCACGACTCCATCTTCCTCATTCCTGCTTACAGGCAGAGATCACGTGACGCCGTTGTGTCACGTGAGGTAAAGAGATGGTCCGACCAATCAGAGGCCACGCTTCATGACGCTCTAGAGGACGTAGGCTGGGGAATGTTTCAAGAAAGCGCCAGTGACGTCAGCGAGTTCACAAACACTGTTGTTAGCTTCATAGCAACCTTAGCTGATAGTATCATCCCCACAAAGAAGGCGAGGGTGTTCCCGAACCAGAAACCGTGGGTGGACAGTACTATCAGAGCAGCTCTGAAAACTCGCACCACTGCTTACAACCTGGGCAGAGAGACAGGAAATATGGAAGAGTATAAATCAACAGTATACATTCTGCGCAAGGCTGTTAAACTTGCTAAGAGGTCGTATGCTGACAAGATGGAGGCACAAATGGCACAGAATGACACAAGAGGCTTATGGTGGGGACCGCGGACGATAACTGGCTACAAAGTCAGCGCCCCCTCAATGGGGAGCGACAACGCCTCTCTGGCGGACAAACTCAACTCCTTCTACGCTCGGTTTGGTGCAAACAGTGGCGACGCTAGCTCACCGGCTAGTGACGTCACTGGCGCGCCGGCTTTTGTGGAGGGGGGGGGGGGGCATCTGCGTTGGGGCGGTGACGCTCTCTCATTGACGGAACACAGTGTGAGAAGAGCATTTATGCAGGTGAACACCAGGAAGGCGGCTGGACTGGTGGAAAAGCTGATCGAGCTGGGTCTGAGCTCCGCTCTGAGCGCCTGGATACTGGACTTTCTGAGTGAAAGGCCCCAGGCGGTCAGGGTGGGGGGTCAGACCTCCAACACCATCACCCTGAGCATCGGGTCCCCCCAGGGCTGTGTTCTGAGCCCCCTGGTGTATTCACTATACACACATGACTGTGTGGCCAAGTTCAGCTCCAACTCCATAGTGAAGTTTGCGGACAACACAGTGGTGGTGGGGCTGATCTCGGATGATGACGAGAAGGCCTACCGGGAGGAGGTTGAGGTACTGGAACGCTGGTGCCAGGACAACAGCCTGCTCCTGAACATTGGTAAAACCAAGGATCTGATCGTGGATTTTAGGAGAAGACAGCAGGGGACACACACACCACTGAGGATAAACAGGGCTACCGTGGACAGGGTGAGCAGCTTCAAGTACCTGGGGGTCCACATCTCAGAGGATCTGACATGGACAACACACATAGACTCAGTCGTAAAAAAGGCAAAGCAGCGCCTCTACCACCTGAGACAGTTAAGGAAGTTCAGAGTATCTGGGAAGATACTCCAGTCCTTCTATTCCGGAGCTGTAGAGAGCATCTTGACTGGAAACAGCACGGCACAGGACAAGAAGGCCCTACAGAGAGTGGTGCGCTCAGCCGAGCATACCACTGGTATTGCACTACCACCCCTGCAGGTCCTATACAACAAGAGGTGCAAATCCAGAGCCTGCAGAATAATGAAAGACCCTCACCACCCCAACAACAGCCTGTTCAAGCTGCTGCGGTCAGGCAAAGGCCTGCGAACACCAGTAACTAGGACAGAGAGACTTCGGCTCAGCTTCTTCCCCCAGGCCATCAGAGCCTTGAACACTGAACTCTCCACACACAAGCACACATGAGCACACACACAACACACACACTGTACACGCTCACACACTAGCAGCCACTTTAACATGAGCAAACACACACTCATGCTGCACACGCTCACACTTATGGTCACTTTACAAAAGGAAAGGTCACTTTAAGAATAGTATAGTATAACTTGAGATTGTATAATATAGCAGTGTACATAAAGACCCAGTGCCTCATCCGTAGCTAACAGTGTATTGAACTACCACAGGACCTAGCATGTCCTACCATGCTCTGTAAATAACTCATGTACATATACCGATATGCCCTACTTTGATTACTTGTATTATTGCACAATGTCGTCTATTGGATTATTATTATATTATTATATATTATTATTGTATTATGCACAATCGTTGCGGGCAAGACCCCCCGCATTCCATTGTATACTTGTATGCCGTGACAAATAAAACTCTTGACTTGACTTGATGGTTGATCATTTGTCTGTCTATATCGTGTCTGTTTGTCTCTCTCTCTCTCTCTCTCTCTCTCTCTCTCTCTCTCTCTCTCTCTCTCTCTCTCTCTCTCTCTCTCTCTCTCTCTCACACACCTTTGTGAAACACCCATGAGAAAAAAAAACAGTACTGTATCTACAAAACCTTCTGTTTAATCATCTTCCATCTATTAATTTGCTTGGATTTTTCAGGTCTGGTCAATTTGAGCATGGTGTTATTCACAGTCAAAGATAAAACAAATGTATTGATATTCTCATTTGGTTCATTACAATTTACTCAAAATAAAAATGTCATTCAATCAATCACCGCGCAGATTGATTGATTGAATGAAAATGTTATTAGCAGATTGCAGAATGGGTACAATACAATACGGCTCAAATCTCAATACACGCAATTGTTAAGGGGATGCAGACCAGAGAAAGACTTTCGTCTTGTTTACATCAGGGTCCCTCATTTTCAATTCATAATGAATTGTAAGGGTGCAACTTGCACCGTGCAATCCATTCTTTGTGGATCTAGCCCACAGTATTTCTGACACTGGGAATACATTCCCTGAGATTCATAGATGTCCCTAGAATCAGATACCATGAACACGCAAATGGCCCATATTAAAGAAAGTCTGTAAATGTGTATTCTACATTCTTATGGAATGAATGAGATACAAAAAAAATTATAAATTTATTTTTTATTATTATTATTATTTTTTGTAATGAATTTTGAGTACATTTTCATAACGCAATAATTTGCTGTGTAATTAATTAATCTAATTAACGCAATAAACTGACATCCCTAGTAAAGATATATATGGTATATATATACATATTGTTCACACTATGGTGAGGCATAAGACATGGTGTTTACACATTCAAGTGGTTAGGGCTGGGCGATATAACGATAACGATAATTATCGCAATATATTTTAATAATCGATATCGAAAAAAATAAAAAAATATTATTTAAATTTTTTAAACCCAGATACAGTGGACAGACTTGTCTTTCTTGCCTGCAACTTAAAGTAATGGCTTTGCTTGTCCAAATTACAATACTGACCAAATTGAGATTTATTTTTCTCTTGTCCATTTATTTTGTTTGCTTTCTAATGTAAAATACAGTTTGAAACAGTCTGTACACAGTAGGCTATGTGTGCTAGCAGAGCTAGTCTCCAGTCACGAGTCACGGTGCACATGTGCAGTGGTTTGTCCACCAAAAAAGCGCCAAAAGATAGAAAAGAAACTAACAGAGCCAGAACTGTTCAACTCCCCTGGTGCCACAGCCAGCAGAGAAGCCTGTTCTGTATCGTAACGGCTCTCGCTCGGCGTCACTCACGCACTGTACCTCGCTTGTGCACGCGCACTGAATACAATTCCACAATGTACCTTTATATCCCAATATTCGTCTGACCACACCCCCATCAGCTTACCTTCATAAGCAGGTGTGTGGCCACCAGTGTTGTGCTAGTTACTGAAAAATAGTAACTCAGTTACTTTACTAGTTACTTCATTTCAAAGTAACTTCGTTACTGTACTAGTTACTTACACCCAAAAGTAATGAGTTACTGTGAAAAGTAACTATTTAGTTATTAAAAAAAAAAAAAAAAAAAAAAAGATTGCTCCCGAGTCCCATGCCCCAGATACTCAAAATCGGTTGATCAACTTGACAGTTTCCATTCACATCACCGAACTCTGCTAAGCAATGTGGTCTAGATACAAACACAAATCTGACACAAACAAATGTTGTCCCGAGTCGATATAATAAGAAGTGCGCCGGTTGAAGGAACAGCCTTGATGTCGCCGGAGCGTTTCATTATAACCATCTTGCAACGTTGTTTAAGATATCAATCAAAGCATTGCAACGTTAGAATAGTTAGGATATCAATTGTGCACGAAAGGACTATATTTATATTGTTTGATTAGTATTATGAGATTCCCTGGCAGATTTCGTACAGTCAAAATCCGTTGATCAACTTGAGTTTCAGTGAACACATTGCACTCACCAAAGTCTGCGGTGGTCGAGATGTAGTAACGTTAGTCCAGCTGACTCCAGCAGCCCCTCAAACATGTTCTTTATCTTGTTTCCATGTTGTATATTAATTATCTCTTCAAGTAGTTGCTAAATGGTTTGTTAGTTCGTTACTGCGTTCTTTTTATGTAGATTCACAGCGAGCGTCCTCCTGACTCCGTTTGATTTCGCCTGCGTTTGTTTAGTTTACAATAGAGAGGGTCTATTTCTTTCCGTAGCCGCATTTCTGGTTTCCGCATTTCTGGTTTCCGCATTTCTGATTGGCCAGTGGCCACTGACTGACGGTCTCTGGTCAGAGAACGTCAGAGAACGTCAGTCAGTGGCCAATCAGAAATGCGGAAACCAGAAATGCGGCTACGGAAAGAAATAGACCCTCTCTATTGTAAACAAAACAAACGCAGGTGAAATCAAACGGAGTCAGGAGGACGCTCGCTATGAATCTACATAAAAAGAACGCAGTAACGAACTAACAAACCATTTAGTAACGGTAACAGCGTTACTGAATTTAAAAAGTAATGCGTTAGAGTACTAGTTACGGCAAAAAGTAACTTTGTTACTGTAACGCGTTACTTTGTAACTCGTTAGTCCCAACACTGGTGGCCACCTACTCGCCTCCTTCTTCGCTTTCACCACAAGAAAGTGCCTTCGGTAGATCCCCACTTGACGAGGTCGTTAGTAGGAGAAAGTTGGAAAACAAGAGATACGTTGACATCATATCTTTATTTTCTCTCTCACTATTTCAAGAAAATACGGCGATATTGTCTTCGTACTGGAGTGTCTGGAAGATGATGATCATTCTACTCCTCCACCGTTTTTTTCGTATTGGGAGTTCACGCCGCTTACATGCCTCCCAACTGCAGTCCTCCTTGCTGCGGCTGGATGGGGTAAAACCCTCCAGCGACACAGCTGGACTGTAGGACGCACCGACTGTTGTGAGAAGCGGTGGGTTCCAGGTTTGGTGAGTAATGTTTGCTTGCGAGCTCCACTTGTCTGTTAGTGCTATGGGGGCTAGCTGACAATGTTTACGAAAACCGGCCCCAGATTAGGGTCCTCTGTTCAGCTTCTTAGGCGACGGCGGAGGATCTTGGTTTGAAGCCCATTATAGCAACTAGTGGGCCACGACCAGTGAAACTGGTTATCCCAGGTTTCTCTGGACGCGTGGGTACTTATCTGTCACCGTATAGGCCCCATCTTTCATATGCAAATGAGAGTATACCCTAAACGAGGAAATGTGGGCATGGATGCTCGTTATCGGAAGATCTATGTTCAAGTCAGCTACAGCCCAGATGGGACTTGTGCTGGCTCCGCCGGATGTATGGTAAAATCACCGTTGTAAAACTGTGTTAACATCTCGTTTCTCTTCTCTCTTAAAAGGTGAGGAGGGTTTCAGAACGGCGGCCTGTCTGAGTGTGGCTTGTTATATCGTTGTGTACAAGTTCAGGTGATAGCTGCTTAGCTTGCGTGCTAGTTGTGGCCTACTGTTAGCCAGTCAGCTGTTAGCTGCAGGCGCTAGCCTGTTGTGTCACTAGGCTAGGAAACGTTAGCTTGCTGCTATCGGCCGAGAGCGGCCGTTAGCTTAATGCTACACTGTTGAACGTTCTGAGACTATAACATGCTTTAAACACTCTGACTACGACGTCATCTTTGACAGAGGATGTTAGTCGAACCTACCCTGAGCCGGCGAGGACTGCGTCAACACAGAGAACCGTAGCGGCGGGATGGAGCGGCGACGCTGCCCATGTCGACAACACAGGAATGCTGTGTTTACTATCGGTGCCTTGTTAGAGACGGCAGTTCGCTTGATCTACGCTCACGGTAGGAAAGGTCCTGACCAGACCTTGAACACTTCTTCTTTCTTTCCCTTCTAAATGTTTTGTAAATAACGATGTTTTCCAAAACGAGTGTTGCTGCACTACATTTAGGATACGACGCGAGTTATGTGTGAATTGTCTTGTCACTGGTCTCCATGCAAATCGGGTTGTTTGTTACAGATGTGAAAATGATCTGGTTTGTTGTGTTGAGAAACATCATGTGTGTTCATGTAACGTGTACTCACAACTAAGGGGGTTAAACTAACGTATAAAGCTATGCTTAGTGACATATGAGTGAAGAATGAATTCTTTTCTCAGCCTGTAATGACAATGAACAGTGTGTTCACATATTAACAGGTTTACCTGTTCAACTGGCCGTATTAAGGGTAAAGTAGGAGGGGTGTTTTCCCCCCGGTTCCCTGGGGACTTCCTCACCCTCCTCTCAGACATGTTGTTACAATATATTGTGTCACTGTGTGGTGGGATACGATGTAACCCTTAGCTTGATTGCTGGGGTTGTGCTAAAAACTGCTTGAGGAACTGTATTTTCCTAAAAGAAAAGATTGTTTGGTCACTTTCGTGTGTGCTTAGCAAGGCCTGTGGCCGATACTAATCGAGAATTATGTATTCTCTCATCATGAAAAACGGCGTACCTCTGTAGAGTGTTTTTGCCATTTTTTGTAGGTGATAATGGGTTGTGTGTGTCGTGTGACCTACAACTGGGTTGGGTTGGCCACAGAAGCACATGTGTAAGTCTGGTACCGGGGCTCTTAAGGGCGCCCTCTCTATTCTGTGTTTTTTCCTTAGTAAAAATCAGATAGCAGGTTGGCACATGCGCTGTGTGAAGCTGTTAGACGCTTCATGTAGCTGACTATGACTGTGTCATACTCTCTTTTTGTCATTACATCGTATCATGGGTGTGGGGTCGTAAAGGGGTGAACTGGTAATCCTTCCCTCCCCTTCTTTGATGGGCAGGGGTTAAGACCTCCTGTCCTTCAAGGTTCCTGTCACGTTGCTGTTCGGCACGTTACAGGGTAAGAGGGGGGGGGGGGAGTTTCCTGGTCCCACGCCCTGGAATATTGGGCGTGTGCACCGCAGAAATTCCCCCGCCATAGAGTACGTCACTGTGCGCGTCTCTGTTGGTAGGACTTCCATGAGCTGTTCCGGTCCATATGATGGATCTGTTTCGGGGAGTGGTCAGCGCTCCTCCTCACGAAGCTCCTATTCGGGCCTTCTGTGAGTTAGGACTCTCCTTCCATGTGAGGGAGCCTCCTCAGAGTGCAGAGCCTCCTCCTCAGATTGTCAAGGTGAGTATAACTTCAAAAAGGAGTCCTGCTCTATTGTGTGTGTATTCGATTCAATTCGATTATTGAGTGTGTATGGGTTCAGTGCCTCCTGCCCGGAAAGCCCTAAAACCAAACTTTTACATGGCTCAAGGTTGCAATATATTCTTTTCAATCTGTACAGCTTGCGTGGGAAGTCTCTCTGGGGATTTCCGTCTCCTCCCTATGGGAGGGTGGTGGGATGTAAAAATGTAAACAATTTTTACCCCCGGCTGTGTAGACTGGGATTCATGCTGTTGTTGCTTCCTTCTTTTTTATTAAAAAGAGTTGGAGTTAGGAGGCATCACACCCCTCTTGTCGTCCCCTGGGCGCCTTGGGGATTCAATGACAGGTCTAAATAGCCTGTTCATTGATGTGGTTGTGTCCCTACGCACGCATAGTGCTAGCTCGGGGTGTTCTGTTGAAGACAGGCGAATGACTGGCACGCCTTGGTTGCTTGAGGTTAAAACAGCGTTTTTATAAAGCAACTGGGATGGAGGTTTTTTCCTCTTCCGACGACCTGTGTTGGTTGTCGACGGATTCCCGTTCATATCTGGGGGATGATGACGGAATGGATCTAAACATATGTAGAGGGGTCTCACGCCCTGGGGGTGGGCCACCGGGCGCGGTTCGCACCGAACGTCTGGGTGGCGCCCTCTTTTCATGTTTAGGATCAACACGCATATCTGCCCCTTCTCCTGGAGTAGGCATGTCGGCGTGGTTAGGGCACGGGAGTGGTTCTGGTCACGCTGGTCCGGATCAGTTAAACCCGTTGTCTGCCGGGGATGCAGATCTGCTGTTCTGGTACATGAGGGACTTGGGCTTTTTCCAGGGGGAGAAATGCCAGGTCGGTCCGGGTGTCACAGGGTTAGGCGCTATGGAGACCCTTGTTGGGTACGTTGTACTCTGCACTGTCGTAATGGCTTACGGCCGTGCCACCCTGTACATGCCCGATCTCGTCAGATCTCGGCCGCTACGCAGGTTGGTCTTAGTTAGTACTTGGTTGGGAGACCTCCTGGGAATACCAAGTACGGGGTGCTTGGGGCTGGTTCTCCATTCTTTTCGCTCTTCTCTTACGCATGGCGAAGAGGGGCCTGTTGGGGTGGTCTTTGACCTCCTCGGGGGACCCTGTGCTCCCTGTATCGCCGGGCCCGGTCCGAAGTAATGTTTCGTCGACCCGTAGGCCTGGGATAACCCTGTTGGAAACTGAAACACTTGTACTGCGGTAGTGCCCGCAGGTACGTTTTGGAGTCTTTTCTTGAGGGGTTATGGGACCAACCACCGCATAGGGTAACGACTGGGTGGTTGGTTCTCTGGTGTGTTGGTGCAGTGTCAACTCCCGGGTTGCCCGGTTGAGTGTGCCCCTGCACGTTCATGACGTCTGCCGATCGTGTCAGCCTTCGCTGCCTCATTGAGGGAGGCTTTGTCATGGTGGTCAACAACGCCAGCATACGCCCCTTCCGCCGGGGCGGCTGTTTTCAGCTGACCCCTCTGGCGCCTGTCTCGTCCGCAGTGCTCCAGGCTCGGGTTACAGCCTGTTGCCTGGTTTTCCCCGGTGCGCTGCCTGCTTCCGTGGTAGGCCTTTTTGGTGCTTACGGCCATGCTGACTACCTGTCCTGCAGGGTCAGTGTCCCAGGCAGTGTGCTATTGGGGGGACAGGGCCCGCTCTTGTGAGGGGCCTTTGTCCGAATACGCTGGCGATGTGGGGGGCGGTGTCACTAAGTGACCACCTGGTGGGGTCTTGATGCTGGCATCATGGACTTCTCCGGGCCCCCGTTTTCCAGGGGATCCAGTCCCTTTGGTGGGTCTGGGTCTTCGTTCGCGCTCCACTGCTACGGCCTTGCCACGGGGTTGGGTTTGCTCTTGACCCAGTGATTCTGGGGGCAGTAACGAGGTCGTTCCTTCCGTTCGTTCCCGGGTGGCATGCGGGTTGTGCGTGTGGGTGGTCGTGGGGTCAGGCCACGGTCTGCTCACCCTGTGCGTTGAGTTGCTTGAGTGCCTCTTCGCACGGTCGGGTCCGTCGCCCTCCTGTGATCCCCCAATAGGGGGGGTGCCCTCCATTAGGGGGGGTCGGGGGGGCTCGGTCCTCCCTGATCTGATGGTTGTGGGGGGGGCCTCAGCGGGGTGTATATGTCGGCCGATGGCTCTCGCTCGGCCTCCCTTGTGCGTGAGTGACGCCGAGCGAGAGCCGTTACGATCCAGAACGTTAGGTTATAACTATAACCAAGCTCTGTTAGTAATGGTGACGCTCGGCGTCCGACGCCGCTACAGCCCTTGATCTCACCTTGTGGTGAAAGCTTGGGAAGGAGGCGAGTAGGTGGCCACACACCTGCTTATGAAGGTAAGCTGATGGGGGTGTGGTCAGACGAATATTGGGATATAAAGGTACATTGTGGAATTTTATTCAGTGCGCGTGCACAAGCGAGGTACAGTGCGTGAGTGACGCCGAGCGTCACCATTACTAACATAACTTGGTTATAGTTATAACCTAACGTTTACTTTAGCGTTCAAACCAGCTGCAGCCTGAGAACTGGTGTGAGGGGATGTAACACTAAAGATGGCGGCAACGACAAAGAATTGATGCAAAATAAACATACATCTGTTGTTTAAATTTTTTATTTATTTTTTTAATACTTATAACAATATCGATAATTATGGATATCGCGTGATATGATATTGTTATCGATATCGTTATCACAATATCATTTGTGGCCATATCGCCCAGCCCTATACAAGTGGTTATAGTGTAACAGAGTATTTTCTGTTTCCCAAATAATAGATTCTTATGTGAACTACACGCCTGTAGCCCCTAAAGCTGCTAAAATACACATTTTGTTCACTGTTTTGTTTCTAGAAGTAGAGCAGGTTGGAAACCCTAAGTATTACTCTCCCCAAAACCAAGACTTCTCCCCAAGCAGAAACAATTCATGAGTAACGCATACCTACTCCCATTATGGGCGGTAAGTGTGTACACAAAGTTAAAACACAGATATACACATTCTCTCCTCAAGTAGATGTTTTATTTTGGGTTATACATTTACATTTACATTTAGTCATTTAGCTGACGCTTTTATCCAAAGCGACTTACAAGTTCTGTACGACAAGCCATCAGGAAGGACACAACTCTATCAGCTGAGCAACAATGTTCATCAAAGTGTTGACTGCTACAGTGTAGGTTAGTTTATTAGGTCATGACAGTACGGTTAGTTAGGGTTAGATATTTTTTTAGTTTTTTTGTTTTCGGATACTGGTTGAAGAAGTGCGGCTTTAGTCGACGGCGAAAGATTGGACGTGTTTCGGCTGTCCTAACTGGGGTGGGTAGTTCATTCCACCATTGTGGGGCAAGGACTGAGAATAGGCGACTTCTCTTTGATGACCCTCCCGGAGCTTGGATAGGAGTAGGTCTGAGGCGGCCAGAAGATGCAGAGCGTAGGGGTCTTGAGGGTGTGTAGTTAGAGACGATTGGCCGGAGGTAGGCGGGAGCGGTTCCCTTTGCCTCATGGTATGCTAGGTCGAGGGCATTGAAGCGGATTCGTGCAGCAAGGGGGAGCCAGTGCAGGTCCCTAAGAAGTGGGGTGACAGTGGGGTTATCAATGAATACATTTTTTTTTACATGTATTAACTCTAGAATTGCCACAGTTATCTACAATAGCAACGATAAAGAAGTGCCAACCACATATTATTATAATAATTCATCCAGTTTTCTTTTAAGTGTTTTGGTTAATCAGAGTGTTTACCAATCGTATATTATCGTTTTGTTTTGTTCCAAGTGTTATTTTTGATTACATCACTAACAAAATAATAAAAGAAAAAAGACTAATTTAATCAGATTAATCTCTTTATTCAAATTGAGGATTTAGTTTGAGGATAAAAAAAATATATATATATATGTATAAAAAAAATTGAAATATTTTTTTAATTCAAATTTTTAAGTTAAAAACGAAGGTTCGAACGTCCGTTTGAAAAACCCTGACGAAGTTTGAATAACTTTATTCAAATTGAGTATTTAGTTTGAGGATATATAATAAAAAAATATATAAAAAATTATAAATTTTCTTTTTTTAATTTAAATTATTTTATTAAAAACGAAGGTTCAAACGTCCGTTCGAACAACCCTGACGAAGTTTGAATCCCAAAAACAGGCTTCGGGGACAGCCTTACCAAACATTATTTATATTATTAAAATGGACCTCAAACATGTTCCGTTGTGATGTCACAGTATGATGTCATAATAGGACATTCTAGAACATTTGTGATGTCACAGTACAATGTCATAATAGAACATTCTAGAACATTTGTGATGGCACAGTATGATGTCATAATAGAAAATTCTAGAACAATTCTCCCGGTACCCCAGCTATCACCCCCTTACATCCCCCCTCCCCTACTCTCGCCACCCTACTTATACCCACCCCACCAATGCTCCCCATCTTCCTAGCCCTCTCCACCTGCCCCTCACTCTCATTCTGCATCTTGAGACAGGACTGAACAGGACTGAACAGAGAGACTAAACAACTGAAACCTGCATTTCTCAACCAAGATGCCTTCCCAACCGTTTAGCTGTTGAGAGGTGCCTTGCCTACCATTTTGCTGTGGGAAGATGCCTTGCCTACCGTTTTGCTGTGGAACGATCTGTGGAAAGACACCATGTGGGAGGAGGAAGACACCAGAGACCTGGACGGAAAGAAGAGGTGGGAGGAAGACACCATATGGGAGGAGGAAGACACCAGAGACCAGAAGATGTGGGAGGAAGACACCGTGTGGGAGGAGGAAGACACCAGAGACCTGGACAGCCTGGACAGAATGAGGAATGGAAAGGGGGAGGAGGAGGAGGCAGACACCAGAGACCTGGACAGAATGGAGAAGAGTGGGGAGGAGAATGACAAAGATGGGTGGGTAACGGTGGTGAAGAAGAGGAAAAAACAGACGGAGAGGAACGACAGCGATGGGGGTGAGAGTAGCCAGGGCAAGGGTAAGGGGTCGGGTGGTGACGTGGAGAGTAGGGGGGAGGAGAGTGGGGGAGAAGGGGGGAAGAGGAAGAAAGCGAGGGACGATAGCTCAAGTGGGCCGGGAGGCGAGGGTGATGGAAATTATGTGGCAAAAGAGGAAGTGATTCATATAGTGGTCAGGCTTGAGGGGGAGAGGGGAGTGGGGAAAGTAGGTAGGCTCGAGTTGCCCAAACTCATTGTCGAGCAATTAGGTGAGGTAAAGTACGCAAGAGTTTTGTGGGATGGGAATCTGGCCGTAGGGTGTGGTAGTGAGGGGCAGGTGGAGAGGGCTAGGAAGATGGGGAGCATTGGTGGGGTGGGTATAAATAGGGTGGCGAGAGTAGGGGAGGGGGGATGTAAGGGGGTGATAGCTGGGGTACCGGTCGAGGTTAGCGTAGAGCAGCTGGTGGAAGAGTTAAAGGAGAACTGGCGTAATGGCATAGTTAAGAGTGCAGAAAGGATGAAGAGGGGAGCAGGGAGGGCAGTGACAGAGACGGTAGTGATTAAGTTTGAGGGTGGGGTTGTTCCTAGTGAGGTGTTTGTAGGGCGTAGGATGTATAGGGTTAGGGAATTTGTTCAGAATCCTCTTAGGTGCTATAGGTGCCAGGAGTTTGGCCATATAGCTACCACGTGTAGGAAGGGGCTGAGGTGCGCTAGGTGTGGCGGGGAACATGACTATGGGAAGTGTGGAGAGGGAGTGAAGCCGATGTGCTGTAGTTGTGGTGGGGAGCATAGTGTAGCGTTTAGGGGTGCGAGGTGATGATGAAGGAGGTCGCGGTGATGAAGAAGGAGGTCGCGGTTCGGAGAGAGAGAAGGGAGGGTAAGTTGCCGTATGCTGAGGCGGTTAGCAGGGTAGGACAGGGCAGCCAAGAAAGGGTGCAGGGGGTTGAAGGAGGGCATTTGGCAGAGAGGGTAGAGCAGGAGGATAGAGAGAGGGGAAGGGAGGAGAAATGAGGTATTGTGGCCTTCGTGGCAGGGGTAGTTACTGGTATGGCAGAGGCTAAGGGTAAAACAGCGATGGTGAAGATGATTGTTAGGATAGCGGTTCAACATCTGGGAATGGAAGGTCTGGACTGGGAGGAGGTGGTTAGGGAATTGAGTGAGGGGGCTGAGAGGGACAAAGCAGCCCAGAATAAGATCGCAGGGAGCAAGGAGGGTCTCGCGGAGGGGGGCTCACACAGGAAGTAGCAGCATTAGCTGCACTTCAATGGACAATGTAGGGGATGACGGGGTCCAGTAGAAGAAGAAGAAGAAGAAGAAGAAGAAGAAGAAGAAGAAGAAGAAGAAGAAGAAGAAGAAGAAGAGCCCATAAAAAGAATTGCGGAGGGCAGTAATACGCCACGATGCGTCTACACTGCCGGAAATTCAAATAAGAAGAAGAAGAAGAAGATCTCATTGTGCATCTTGAGACAGGACTGAACAGTACTGAACAGATAGCCTAAACAACATAGATTGAAGCCTGCCTTTCTCAACCAAGGTGCCTTGCCTACCGTTTTGCTGTGGAAAGGTGAGTGTCCACAACGGCTAGCTAGCTGTTCTACTTGAATACTGAATGTTAATATTGAATCAGACAATATTGAATACTGAATGTTAATTCAGGTTGACAGTTGACATCATTTGACACTTGACAGGGGGCTGGAAAGTTGATTTAATAGAAGAAAAAGTTAAAAGTAAAAATTTAACAAATAATTTTAGTTTATCAGAACCCCATATTACTCCATCAATCAATGATCAAACCATTCAAGTAAATAACAAAGAAGAAGATCATCAAATACAAGCTATGACATTAAGTTTGTTCAACACCTTTTTGTCACAGTCAAGAGGGGCAGAACTAACACCTGTGAGCTGCAAAGAACACGTGGGACAGATGTAGCAGATGTTACAAAAACAAATGGCTGCACACAACCTTGCAGAGGCCATACATCCAACTAATGGAACTTTAATTAACAGATTGCAGAATGGGTACAGTACAGTACAGCTCAATACACACAATTGTTAAGGGGATGCAGACATGAAAAAGACTTTTGACTTGTTTACATCAGGGTCCACCATTTTCAATTCGTAATGAAATTGCTATTATGTGGCTGCATGAACACACAACTGTAACTGTACTCAAAAATAACAAAATAAGGGTTGTCTCAGTTCACAATTATATTGGTCAAGTTTTGGGTGGGACTTGTTTGCGTCCTATACAGCTTCTTATTCAATTGAGCGAGATGCTCGGTTATGTCACACAGCCAGTTTGCATCTGACAGTTCAGACAATATTTCTTCAACCCTTTGTTACCTATTCCGCCTGACAGTACAATGTCATAATAGAACATTCTAGAACATTTGTGATGGCACAGTATGATGTCATAATAGAAAATTCTAGAATATTTGTGATGTCACAGTATGATGTCATAATAGGCATTCTAGAACATTTGTGTATCTATATATATTCAACAATTCTCTCAGAAGATCTCATTGTGCATCTTGAGACAGGACTGAACAGTACTGAACAGATAGCCTAAACAACATAGATTGAAGCCTGCCTTTCTCAACCAAGGTGCCTTGCCTACCGTTTTGCTGTGGAAAGGTGAGTGTCCACAACGGCTAGCTAGCTGTTCTACTTGAATACTGAATGTTAATATTGAATCAGACAATATTGAATACTGAATGTTAATTCAGGTTGACAGTTGACATAATTTGACAGTTGACAGGGGGCTGGAAAGTTGATTTAATAGAAGAAAAAAGACTCATGCTTACGGCCATACCAACCTGAACACGCCCGATCTCGTCCGATCTTGGAAGCTAAGCAGGTTCGGGCCTGGTTAGTACTTGGATGGGAGACCGCCTGGGAATACCAGGTGCTGACAATGTAAAGCTGGCGGATAAAATATATCAAAACATAAGCTACTCATCTTTTGGCCCTGAATCCTGTGGTGTAGTAGCTATAGTGGTGAAACGGAAGTTGAATATTAAATTGTTGGACGTATGGTCTGATGCAGATGGCCGAGTAACTATTGCTAAAATAGATTACTGTATCAGGAAAAACGCTTTGGTTGCGGCTTACGCCCCTAATCTTTACGACGCTAACTTCTACGCTTCACTCACTAGAGCGATGTTAGATCTCCCTGGGTATTCATTTATAATTGGTGCAGATTTTAATGCCATCTGGGATCCCTCGATTGATAAATCTAGTTTCACCACATCCTATGACCAGAAACAGGCCTCTAATGCATTACAGGCTTGGGCCAAGGATACAGGTGTAAATGATCTGTGGCGATCACTCAACCCAACGGCCCGAGAGTACTTAAACTTAAACTTAAACTTAAACTCCTTTTTCTGAGCAAGACACAAGACATTTTCTAGAATAGATTATGTTTTTGCATCCCCTAGACCAGGGGTGTCAAACTCATTTTCACAGAGGGCCACATCAGCATTATGGTTGCCCTCAAAGGGCCAAAGACTGTATAAATGTTAATGTAATGTAAAATAAATGTAGCTACTCATTTACATATTGTTAAACATGTTGTTTCTGTATTTATTACTTATTCAAGTTATACATATTGCATATGCATTTGCATAGATGTAAAAATATATGTTAGCTTATGTTATTTTAACAAATAATTTTAGTTTATCAGAACCCCATTTTACTCCATCAATCAATGATCAAACCATTCAAGTAAATAACAAAGAAGAAGATCATCAAATACAAGCTATGACATTAAGTTTGTTCAAAACCTTTTTGTCACAGTCAAGAGGGGCAGAACTAACAACTGAGCTGCAAAGAACGCGTGGGACGGATGTAGCAGATGTTACAAAAACAAATGGCTGCACACAACCTTGCAGAGGCCATACATCCAACTAATGGAACTTTAATTAACAGATTGCAGAATGGGTACAGTACAGTACAGCTCAATACACACAATTGTTAAGGGGATGCAGACCAGAGAAAGACTTTCGACTTGTTTACATCAGGGTCCACCATTTTCAATTCGTAATGAAATTGCTATTATGTGTCTGCATGAACACACAACTGTAACTGTACTCAAAAATAACAAAATAAGGGTTGTCTCAGTTCACAACTATATTGGTCAAGTTTTGGGTGGGACTTGTTTGCGTCCTATACAGCTTCTTATTCAATTGAGCGAGATGCTCGGTTATGTCACACAGCCAGTTTGCATCTGACAGTTCAGACAATATTTCTTCAACCCTTTGTTACCTATTCCGCCTGGATCTTTTTTGTATTTTGGGCTGTAAAATTGTCAAAGAATGTCTGAGGAGTAAGTGCTTTTGGCTTTTTTCCTTCATCAATACCTCAGATGTTCAACATACATGTATGTGTAAGAATGTGTAATAACTAAGGCTGTCAAAGTTAAAGCTTTATTAACGCATTAACCCACAATTATTTTAACGTCGCTATTTTTTAACCCAAGATTAATGTTTAAAAAAAGAAAAAAAATGTATCAGAGCACTTGGGGGCCACATCAAATGACGTGGCGGGCCACATTTGGCCCGCGGGCCATGAGTTTGACACCTATGCCCTAGACTATTTGATAGCTTTGACGTTGAATTGGGACCCATTGCACTGTCAGATCACAACTATTTACTCCTAAAGGGCTCATTCAGTAGAATGACATCCCGAGCCCCAAGATGGCGTTTTAACTCGACACTATTGAAAAACATTGAATTCAATCTACAATTCAAAAATAAACTAAATTAATTCCTGCAGATTAATGCGTGTTCGATACAAGACCCCAGAATGTTATGGATATCGGTAAAGGGTTTTATCAAGGAAAACACTACTGTCTTTGCCTCCAACCTCCGCAAGAAACGTCAATCCCAATTGGTAGAGCTGGAAATGCTTCACTCTTCGTTGTTCTCCTCTTTACAACGCAACTACTCGTGTCAACTGGAGTCTCAAATTAAAATGTTAAAAAAGGAGATTAACTCCATTTTAAGACAACAATCTGAATTTCAAATACGCAGAACAAGACAACATTATTACTTTCATGGCTCTAAATCGAGTCATCTACTAGCTATGAAGATACGATCCAATGAGCAATTTGCTGATATCCCTGCTATTAAAGACCAACAGGGACTTGTTATTACAGACCCCAAAAAAATCAATGAGACTTTCAGTACGTTTTACTCCAACCTCTACAAGTCAGAAGTGATTTTTGATCATAATAAACTGGATAAATTTCTTGATCAAATTAACTTACCTAAACTTTCAGAGGAAGATGCTAAATGGTTAGATGCACCTATTACACTAGAGGAATTTAGGGAGGCTATATCTGAATTGCAAAGTGGTAAGGCCCCTGGTTGGGATGGCATTCCACCAGAACTGTACTTTTCATGTTGGGATGTAATTGGACCCCTATTGATATGATTTTATACTCAATCAAAGAGGGGAACTTCTCCAGGGACGTCAATATGGCACTCATATCTGTCCTCCTTAAAAAAAGACAAAGACCCCACCGAATGCGGTAGTTATAGACGCTTAAGCCTCCTCAGAACCGACCTCAAGCTGTACGCTAAGGTACTAGCCATCCGACTTCAAAAGCATATGACATCTTTAGTTCACCCTGATCAGACAGGCTTCATAAGAGGCCGCCTGATCACGGATAATATTAGACGGTTACTGCATGTGATAGATTCCAGCAATATATATATATATATATATATATAATATGATGCCTGAATTTCCCCAAGGGGATCAATAAAGGAATATCTTATCTTAGTCTGGGTGGTCATTATGTGTAGTCTGGGTGGTCATTATGTGTAGTCTGGGTGGTCATTATGTGTAGTCTGGGTGATTATGTGTAGTCTGGGTGGTCATTATGTGTAGTCTGGGTGGTCATCATGTGTAGTCTGGGTGGTCATCAAAAAACGTGGATGAATAAGAGAAATCGTCAAAATCGCCCATTTCTGACTATGTTTTATCCCAATAGTCACTTTTGTGACCATGGTTACATTTCCACCTCTTGAGGTTAAAATATGCATGCAAGCATATCATTGTCATTACATATCAGTAGAAGACCATTTAATTAGTATATACACAACATACTATAGTTTAATCTGTAAAGTAAGATGTTGTACTTCTTTGTGTGGGGTCTTTTGGCAGCCTTTTTGTGCTGCATGGACAAACAGGAAGTAGACTGGCCTGGTCATGTGATGATTCAAGCTAGTCACATGACCTTTATACAATTTGAAAGTAGACAACATGTTGTTTCTTGTGAAAGTTTATTTTTTTATCCAGAGCAAACTACCATGCTTCTAGAGCTTCTAGAAGTAAAAAAAGAAAAGTATCACAAATGTGACCATTAGGATTAAATGGGTTAATATTGAATCAGACAATATTGAATACTGAATGTTAATTCAGGTTGACATCATTTGACAGTTGACAGGGGGCTGGAAAGTTGATTTAATAAAAGAAAAAATACTCATTTAATCAGATTAATCACTTTATTCAAATTGAGGATTCAGTTTGAGGATATAAAAAAAGAAAAGAAAGAAAAGAAAATTATAAAAAAAAAAATTGAATAATTTTTTCATTTAAATTCTTTTATTAAAAAGGAAGGTTCGAACGTCCGTTCGAAGAACCCTGACGAAGTTTGATTCCCCAAAACAGGCTTCGGGGACAGCCTTACCAAACATATTATTTATATTATTCAAATTATGTCATAATAGAACATTCTAGAACATTTGTGATGTCACAGTATGATGTCATAATAGACATTCTAGAACATTTGTGATGTCACAGTATGATTTCATCAAACATTCTAGAACATTTGTGATGTCACAGTATGATGTCATAATAGAACATTCTAGAACATTTGTGTTCTTTTTTTTTATATTTTATTTTTTTATTATTTTTTAAACAGACATATAAACAAACATGACAACATGTGTTCTATATATATTCAACAATGCTCTCAGGAAATTCTAATGAAGAAGAAGAAGAAGATCTCATTGTGCATCTTGAGACAGGATAGATAGACTGGCTATCCTACAACACATAGGGTGTTTTCACACCTGTAGTTTGTTTGCTTTGTTCCGATTCAGGGAGACACAGGGACTATAATGATACAATGTTGCACTTGTCCCTTAGTTTGTTTGTGTTCACACGGCTGTATTAACAGCGGACCAAAACAAACGCACGAGCGAGCAAACTGTCACTCATTGGTCAGATTTTGGGGTGTGTCCCCCCCCCCCCCCCCTAACCCTGAATCTCCGCGTTACATTGAAATCGGGGAGGAGATAGCGGGGGAGCAAATTAATGAATGTGGATGAGAGCCGTGATGTAAGTGCGGTGGTTGCAGATACGGCTGTGGGGGTGCTGGAGACATGATCGAATAGACTTGTATCCGCCTGAATCTCCTGAACACGGCGCAAGCCATTCCCAATCGATCAGAACTAAATCGGCAGCGAAAAAGCCCATTTTAAAGCACCTATTCCCCATGCACATGCGCAGATTGCCCACGGAGTCTGGCCGACGCGAGATGACGCACAAATGAATCTGGACTGTTGCACATCGAGCTTCGGTGGCAATGTGAGTGGCTACAGACCGCTGCACTTAAATATAAACATTAGTCTATCTGGAGACTCAATGAGGTAATTGTAGATGTCGCCATAAGACGCGTCTGGCCATTTAGTGGGATAAAATCTTTTCATTATCCTGTTCGGCTGAAAGGACACTGGCCACCGAATCTCCCCCCTCTGATGGAACAGTCTACATTCATTTGTGCGTCATCTCGCGTCGTCCAGACGACGTGGGCAATCTCATCCACATTCATTCATATGCTACGGCAAGTGAGTTGTGTCTGTTTGTTAAGTCGATTGCATTCTCACAGCGTACGAGTCGCGTCGGGTTCGGTTGGAAGTGCGCCGAGACCACCCTCTCTAGGTGGTCTCGGCCCGCTTGTTTTGTTCCGCAACAGAATGTAATTGCTGTGTTCACATATGCCCAACTGAACCGAAATAGGGGGTAAACGCTCCAGGTTTCGGAACAACAGCTCCAAACGAGCTAGGTGTGAAAACGTCCATAGACTGAAACCGGCATTTTTAGAC
>NC_140184.1:413582-524852 GCF_963971535.1 Notolepis coatsorum
ATTAAACAACAGGAAGGTTCTCTCCCCTGTTCCCTGGACATTAAACAACAGGAAAGTTCTCTCTCCCTGTTCCCTGGGACATTAAACAACAGGAAGGTTCTCTCTCCCTGTTCCCCGGGACAGTAAACAACAGGAAGGTTCTCTCTCCCTGTTCCCCGGGACATTAAACAACAGGAAGGTTCTCTCCTCTGTTCCCTGGACATTAAACAACAGGAAGGTTCTCTCTATCCTGTTCCCCTGGACATTAAACAACAGGAAGGTTCTCTCTATCCTGTTCCCCTGGACATTAAACAACAGGAAGGTTCTCTCTATCCTGTTCCCCGGGACATTAAACAACAGGAAGGTTCTCTCCTGTTCCCCGGGACATTAAACAACAGGAAGGTTCTCTCTCCCTGTTCCCCGGGACATTAAACAACAGGAAGGTTCTCTCCCCTGTTCCCGGGACATTAAACAACAGGAAGGTTCTCTCTCTGTTCCCCGGTAGATTAAACAACAGGAAGGTTCCCTCTCTGTTCCCCGGCAGATTAAACAACAGGAAGGTTCCCTCTCTGTTCCCCGGTAGATTAAACAACAGGAAGGTTCTCTCCTGTTCCCCGGGACATTAAACAACAGGAAGGTTCTCTCCTGTTCCCCGGGACATTAATCAACTGGAAGGTTCTCTCCTCTGTTCCCCCGGACAGGAATCAGGCTCACGTTTCAGCTTGTGTCACATCTGGGAATTGCTCATTAAAAATCACTGCTTTACTGCGTTTTACACATCACGTGCCATGTGCTGAATGTAGCCGCATTCTCTTTTAATTACATTTTGTACTGTATGCTAATAGGGAACAGAAACCAAACATTTACCAGGAGGGATGTCTCTTCATTTCACGCTGAAGTGCTTCCTGTTATGAAGCAGACACGTGTGTTGTCTCACCAGCGCTTTAAACCTGTCTGAGCTTAATTAACTATCGTCTCTCTGTAAATATGCTGTGGCTCTCAGCTAACGGACGCCGCTGCCAGAGAGGTGAGTGGCACTGTGTGGCCGACGCACACATAACGTGACCGGGCCCAGCGGTGAGAAGACACTCGTGTCTGGAAGTCAGATCGCAAGAACATGTATTACATGTTCTTTCCCCATATTATCACAGTTTGAATGTTTAACCTCTTAACAGGCGCCCCCAAAATTGGCCATTTTAGTTTTAGTTTTCTTTAGATTGGATTTTCTATTGGTTTATGCAGGTCCATGTTTCTCCAGTTTAATGACACTACATCCTGAGATCATGTTATCTGGCCCAACCCAGCTTCATTCACCAGATTCAGCCTCAGTCAGTTACGTCACCGATGTGAAACCTCCTGCCCAGGAATCTATAGGAGTGACGAAGTAAAGACGTGTTCAGTCCTATTTCTTCCAACTGAGTACAAAAGTAAGGTCACTCCCATCCTGCTGACCTCAAGACGATACTCCTGGCTTTTTACACAGAAGAGGGGCTGAATGCAGACGAGGGGTTGCACACAGAGGGCTATATCCACAAAGAATGGATTGCACGGTACTAATTGCACCCTTACTTACAATTCACTATGAATTGAAAAGGGGTGAACCCTGATGTAAACAAGACGAAAGTCTTTCTCTGGTCTGCATCCCCTTAACAATTGTGTGTATTGAGCCGTACTGTATTGTACCCATTCTGCAATCTGTTCAATAAATGTTCAATAAATCAATCACCTGCCCATAGGGTCTGAACACAGAAGAGGGTCTGAACACAGAAGAGGGTCTGAACACAGAGGGTCTGAACACAGAAGAGGGTCTGAACACAGAAGAGGGTCTGAACACAGAAGAGGGTCTGAACACAGAGGGTCTGAACACAGAAGAGGGTCTGAACACAGAAGAGGGTCTGAACACAGAAGAGGGTCTGAACACAGAAGAGGGTCTGAACACAGAGGGTCTGAACACAGAGGGTCTGAACACAGAAGAGGGTCTGAACACAGAAGAGGGTCTGAACACAGAAGAGGGTCTGAACACAGAGGGTCTGAACACAGAGGGTCTGAACACAGAAGAGGGTCTGAACACAGAAGAGGGTCTGAACACAGAAGAGGGTCTGAACACAGAGGGTCTGAACACAGAGGGTCTGAACACAGAGGGTCTGAACACAGAAGAGGGTCTGAACACAGAGGAGCTGAATACAGAAGAGGGTCTGAACACAGAAGAGGGTCTGAACACAGAGGGTCTGAACACAGAAGAGGGTCTGAACACAGAAGAGGGTCTGAACACAGAAGAGGGTCTGAACACAGAGGGTCTGAACACAGAGGGTCTGAACACAGAAGAGGGTCTGAACACAGAGGGTCTGAACACAGAAGAGGGTCTGAACACAGAGGGTCTGAACACAGAGGGTCTGAACACAGAGGAGGGTCTGAACACAGAACAGGGTCTGAACACAGAGGGTCTGAACACAGAAGAGGGTCTGAACACAGAAGAGGGTCTGAACACAGAGGGTCTGAACACAGAGGGTCTGAACACAGAAGAGGGTCTGAACACAGAGGGTCTGAACACAGAAGGTCTGAACACAGAGGGTCTGAACACAGAAGAGGGTCTGAACACAGAGGGTCTGAACACAGAGGGTCTGAACACAGAAGAGGGTCTGAACACAGAAGAGGGTCTGAACACAGAGGGTCTGAACACAGAGGGTCTGAACACAGAAGAGGGTCTGAACACAGAGGGTCTGAACACAGAAGGTCTGAACACAGAGGGTCTGAACACAGAGGGTCTGAACTCAGAGGGTCTGAACACAGAGGGTCTGAACACAGAGGGTCTGAACACAGAGGGTCTGAACACAGAAGAGGGTCTGAACACAGAGGGTCTGAACACAGAAGAGGGTCTGAACACAGAGGGTCTGAACACAGAGGGTCTGAACACAGAAGAGGGTCTGAACACAGAGGGTCTGAACACAGAGGGTCTGAACACAGAGGGTCTGAACACAGAGGGTCTGAACACAGAAGAGGGTCTGAACACAGAAGAGGGTCTGAACACAGAAGAGGGTCTGAACACAGAGGGTCTGAACACAGAGGAGCTGAACACAGAGGGTCTGAACACAGAAGAGGGTCTGAACACAGAGGGTCTGAACACAGAGGGTCTGAACACAGAGGGTCTGAACACAGAGGGTCTGAACACAGAAGAGGGTCTGAACACAGAAGAGGGTCTGAACACAGAGGGTCTGAACACAGAAGAGGGTCTGAACACAGAGGGTCTGAACACAGAAGAGGGTCTGAACACAGAAGAGGGTCTGAACACAGAGGGTCTGAACACAGAAGAGGGTCTGAACACAAAAGAGGGTCTGAACACAGAGGGTCTGAACACAGAGGGTCTGAACACAGAGGGTCTGAACACAGAAGAGGGTCTGAACACAGAAGAGGGTCTGAACACAGAAGAGGGTCTGAACACAGAGGGTCTGAACACAGAGGGTCTGAACACAGAAGAGGGTCTGAACACAGAGGGTCTGAACACAGAGGGTCTGAACACAGAGGGGCTGAACTCAGAGGGTCTGAACACAGAGGGTCTGAACACAGAAGAGGGTCTGAACACAGAAGAGGGTCTGAACACAGAGGGTCTGAACAAAGAGGGTCTGAACACAGAAGAGGGTCTGAACACAGAAGAGGGTCTGAACACAGAGGGTCTGAACACAGAGGAGGGTCTGAACACAGAGGGTCTGAACACAGAGGGTCTGAACACAGAAGAGGGTCTGAACACAGAAGAGGGTCTGAACACAGAGGAGCTGAACACAGAAGAGGGTCTGAACACAGAGGGTCTGAACACAGAAGAGGGTCTGAACACAGAGGGTCTGAACACAGAAGAGGGTCTGAACACAGAAGAGGGTCTGAACACAGAGGGTCTGAACACAGAAGAGGGTCTGAACACAGAGGGTCTGAACACAGAGGGTCTGAACACAGAGGGTCTGAACACAGAGGGTCTGAACACAGAAGAGGGTCTGAACACAGAGGGTCTGAACACAGAAGAGGAGCTGAACACAGAGGGTCTGAACACAGAAGAGGAGCTGAACACAGAAGAGGGTCTGAACACAGAGGGTCTGAACACAGAGGAGGAGCTGAACACAGAGGGGTTGAACACAGAGGGACACATTACCAGCTTACACCCGAGATCCTGAAGGCGTTCTACAGAGGGACGACAGAGAGCGTCCTGATGGGGTGCATCAGATGGTCTGGAGGGGGAACTGCACCGACCTCAACCTCAGAGCGCTGAGCAGAGTCGTGAGGACAGCCCACAAGATCTGTGGATGTGAGCTTCCCCTCGATCCAGGATATCTATGAGAGCCGGTGCATCAAAAAAGCCCGGAAAATTATCAAGGACCTTAATCACCCCAGCCATGGACTGTTCCAGCTACCGCAGCCACACAGCCAGAACCTACCAGCTGAAGAACAGTTCCCCCCCCCCCCCCCCCCCCCAAGCCATCAAACTCGCCAACAGAGCCCATTGACGCCCGCCTAAGCTACTGAGTTTATCAAATGATAATGTTTCAACATGCTAACAATGTGCCATCTCTTGGGTTTGTGAACTCTTTTAACCAGTTAATCGTCAGACGGCTCAAGGGTGCACATCGCTGCATTTCGCCCTCATCTGTCGGCTTCAGGCTGTGTTATTGCCAATCAACCAACACATTGTTGAAAAGCTAAAATGGCCAACGTTTGATTGACACCCTACTCTACCTATTATGTCCTTCCAATCTCGGGTCACAAGACCAAACAACCAACAGGCGTCAGTTTGGGACAAATCACCACGTCCGGTTTTGCCAGGCCCTGAACGGACCAGTCACCTCTGACGGTGAAAATGATTGACCGTTTTTGTAGCCAATGAAATTGGAGCTAACGGTATCTCTTACATGAGGGATGATTACTACAATAAAGGGAGAGAAGAAGATGAACACGTGAGAATTTCCCGCTCGCACATCGATATGTATTGCAGCTGTGGGCCATTTTAGATAAGCGCACCGAATTATTATGGCTACAGACATGAGAAAAACACGTGTTAAACACTTATTCTCCGTGGGATTGTTATCATCTTTGGACCTGTACTAGATCAGACTTCAGGCTATGGAACCGCTGTGTTTTCCATCTCCAACCTCTCAGCTGGAACTCTTTCGCAGGCATCTGTTTGCAAGTAAACAAAGATGTAAGTAAACAAAACTCTTATTTCAGTGTGTTAAAACCTCTGTAACTCTATTACATTAGCACTCAGAGTGATCGTTCCTGTTGTGGAAGAAAGTTCAGAATGTTTCCTTTCAAAAGAGACCAGACTCATGCATGTGCTATAAGTGGTTCAAGAATACCTTTCTGTGAACATCTAGGAAAGAAACGCGTTGCAATCTAGTAAATTCTGGAGATTTGGGCCGATCATAAGAAGGTAAATTATAGGCCTGATATTCTATATTATATATTCATATTTCAAATTGCATGTGTCCGGATGGCAAAATGTAGTACTGTATCTACAAAAAACCCTGTAAATCATCTGTCCTTTGTTAATTTGCCTAGATTTTTGTACACTTGATCTCAAGAAGGTGCTGAATGAGCTCAACGGCAATTTCACGTTTGGTCTACATTAGCATGGTGTTATTCACCGTCAAATATGGAGAAACCTAAACATAATAATAATTTATATTCTCCTTTGGTTCATTACAATTTACTCAGTTATATTATCGTATAGCTTACGCTCTGCTCTATTGGAACTATCCCTTTATCCAGTCTAATATTGAATAATTTTCTCCACATGTACACACCCATCCGCCTGGCCACACCCACATCCGCTTGTCTACATAAGCGGGGTCATGGCCACACCATCAGCTCCTTCCCTATTTTCACCACCGAGAAGTGTCTGTATACACCACTTTAGTTTAGTAACGAAAGTAGTTTGTTGAAGAGAAGAGGAGCTGCGTTGACATTATATCTTTGTTTTTTCTCTCACTATTTTTCGAGGAAATACAGCGATAATGTCTTCGCCACCGGAGTGTCTAGAAGATGATGATCATTCTGACCTCCACCGGCGCTTCGCATTAGGGGCGCGTGTCGCTGAGCAATCCCCGCCGGCATTGTCTCCGGCTCTGCAGCTGGACACTATGCTTGGGAGGCGGTCGGCTCTGTGGGGGCTGACGGCCTCTCTGGGTGGGTGATGTTTTTTGCGACGCGGGCGCCAGGTGTGTCAGTTGTGGGGGGTCAACTGCACAGCTTACGAAGGTCGGCTCCAGGCTAGAATAATTTTCGCTGCCCCTTAGCGGCGTGGAGGGGGTTCTAGTCTGATGCCTCATGATAACATTAGCTCCTCCTGAGTGAAGTCGTAGCTTTGTTTTCCTGAGACCGTGATTCCGAATCTGCGGTTCAATTCCCCGGGTCTCTGGACAAACGGATACCTTCTGCTGCCGTGCTGCCGCACTTTTCAAGATGAAAAACACCCGGCGCGAGGGAGGTGAGCTTGGTGTTTCGTTATGAGAATATCTCTGGCTCAGGTCGGCTGCAGCCCGCGTACAACGAGGGGCTTGCTGCCGATACCGCTGTCTGAAGTGTTGGCCTGTATTGCTTTTCTCACGTTGTACAGCTTTCAGTAGTAGCCGCTTAGCTTGCTTCTGCGATAGCTAGTGGCTAGCGATAGCCGGTATGAGCTAACTGTTAGCCAGTTAGCTGTTTAGCAACAACGTTAGCTTGCGGCTGCGCTCGGCTGGAAACATTAGCTTGATGCTATCAGTTAGCCTAGAGTTAGCTGTTTAGCTTGTGCTACAACCATTGGCGCTGACTACGACATCATCTCTGGCAGAAGATGTCGTTGGGCCTGCGCCATGACTGGCTGCAGGAGGGGGGCGTCACGCCAGAGCAATGCTCCGGCCATTGCCTCTTCTGGCCTTGCCAGCGAGAGGCCTTCGTCAACGTGGTGGACCAACCTGTGTTACGGCCTTTCGTCCTGCGTTCTTTGGTGCAGGTAAGGTGTCCATTGAACATTACCCCACTCTTCCTTCCTCCCCCTCCCGAATGTTTTTGGTTAATAACGATGCTTTGTTTAACAAAACATATGTTACTTCACTACATTTGGAGATACGACGTGTGGTGTGAAAATTGTCTTGGTCGCTTTGTATAGCTTAGGTTAGCGTTGGCCAAGGCTTATGTCTTCTCTCTAACTAAGAACAGCGTTGTTTTTTACGTGAGTAAAAATGAACTGGGTTTTTTGTTGTATGATGAGAAGTTGTGTGTGTTCATGTAACGTTTTAGACAATATGGCTGAGCCCACAACTGGCTGGGTGTTACCCTACAATGCTGTGCATAGTGGCATATGATCGAGGGCCTGAGTCCCTCTCTTAGCTTGTTATTCTTTACTTGAGGGTAATGATGAAAATAACAAGTGGCAAGTTTTTTTCACACATAAGCAGAGCTGTGGGAAACCTGTTTTCAAACAAGGTTTTTCGGCTGTGGCTGGCGTGCATGATGTAAAGCTTTTACTCTACACATTTGGTGTCGTATCAGGGGTGAGGTGGTGAGGGGGTGGGTGAAATTATTCCCCGGTTTGCTCCTGCCCCCCCCCCCCCCCCCTCCCCTCAAATATGATTTTGTTTACAAAATGTGTGTTGATTCACTATATTTTTGGGGATACAGTGTAAATCCCTCAGCTTCTGCTGGGGTTGTGCTCTTGCTTAGAGAGAGGCAATTTCTCTGAAAATTGTTTGGTCGCTGTTATGTAGACTTAGCAAGGCCTGTGACCAGCACTTGATCGAGGACTTATGTCTTCTCTCATCATAAAAAACGGCGTTCCTCTTGCAGTAGTGAGAGTGAACTTTTGCCTTTTTTTATTGTGATAGAGGGTTGTGTGTATCGTGTTCACGTTTAAGTAAACATGGCATTGAATCCACAACTGGGTTAGGTGTTGGCCTAACTTCTTTACTTACTTTAGGGTAAAGGTGTAAAATTCAGGTGGCAAGTTCGCACATGAGCCTGAAGCCATGTATAAAGCCAATTTTTGCACAGACGAGGTTATCGTCTGTGGCTGGTGTGCAGAATGTGAAGCTGTTACCCTAACAGGTAACGTCACGGTGACCAAATGCGTCCACATCTTTATCGGATTCTATCACTTTTTCATAACAATAGCTAATATAACTTACCCTGCGCCGTTTTCATTGAGGTTTCTTACAAATTAACTATGTTTTAGTTGTCCTTTATATGCGGATAACATTCAAATCTTAAATTGTACCATTATGTTCCCGTTTAGACAACAAACATAATGCTAATGATGCACTTTTGTTAAGATAATTGGGTGACCATTCTCGATCACTGTACTCAGGTCCCATTAATAGTTTAACGCTGTTCAGATCGCGTTTTCCTAATCTGGTGCTGACCTGTGACCTGTGACCTGTGCTAAAGGTCTTGGGAATTGTATTCATGTTGTAGTCATAACATTTTCACCTTTTAATTTTAAACCAATGCTGCCATCTACTAACAACAGAAAGTGTTGTGTATTGTCAACTTGAGAGGCTACCCGCACTTCCGTAAACACCGTCGCCCAAAACACATTCTAGAGATTCCCACTTTTTACTGGTACATAAGTTCATATCTAATATGGGGGTTCGCACGTTCCACTCCATGTCAGGATGGGTGGGTCACGGGATTTCCCCCCGGCCATGGGATACGTCACTGGGCGCATTTCCTATTGGCCAGGAGACATCTGTGAGGTTACAGGCTCTGTGCTGCAGACCGCTGTCTTTGTCAAAGTTGGATGATGCGATGCATTCGAAAACTGTTAGTTTCCTGCTCTGCTCTCTATTACAGTGTGTATTGGGCCGTTGGTCACTTGTCCCAATTATTATTGCATGTATCTTTTTATATTGTACTCACGTAGAGGTCTCTCTGGGGGAACTTCTGTCTTCCCCTCTTATGTGAGGAGCAGAATTGACGGGGTTGCCCTCAGACACGTCATATAAGGCCTGTGTCTGTGTCTTATTGACCGGCTTCCTGCTGCTTGTCCCAGACAGCATGGAGGGAACGTTGTCTGGTGTTTCTTATTAGAATTCACCATTGATGTGTTTCGGGTTCTTGACGTGCATATAGCTCTGGCCCTGGGTGCTTCCAATGTGGAACCACGTTATGGGCCGGCGCGCCTTGGTTGCCCAATTCATAGAAACAGCGTTTTTTATGCGGGCGACTAGGAAGGAGATTTTTTTTATCTCTACAGAGCACCAGTGCACTAGGTTAGACTCGATGACTCACGTGCATCTCCGGAGGGAGATGACGGAGTAGGGCATTACATTAGCAGAGGGGTCTCACGCCCAAGAGGTGGGCCGCCAGGAGCAGCGCATTCAAGTTCTGTCCATCTTGGTGGCGCCCTCTGTGATGTTTTAGATCGACATGCGTACCTACCCCCCTCTTAGGACTGGGGATGGCGGCGTGACTAGCACGCAGGACTGGTTCTGGTCGCGCCGGACCAGGTCAGTTAACCCGTTGTCCGCCGGGGCGCAGATCTGCTGTTCTGGTACCCCGAAGGACTTTGTGCTTTTCCGGGTGGGAAATGCCGGGTCGTCCGGCCTTCGCAGGGATTGATGTCGTGGATGTGTGTGTCATATGTATGCCACTACGACTTGCCCATAACAGTGACGTGCTTGGTCCATACTGTGTTGTACCTTGCGCTGTGTTAGGCGGCCTGGTCCTTCTCCATTTGTTTCACTCCTCCATCCCCCTGCTGGGCAGGGATGGGAGGGGGCTGTCGAGGTGGTTGCCGTCAACCCCTCTAGGCATCCCTGTGTAGGTCCCGGTCCGCCAGGTCTAGGTCCGGACTCGTTCTCGTCGACCTGTTGGTCTGAGTTAACCCTTTGAAAACTGAAACACTGAAACACTATACTGCTTGTATAGCCTGTGTATACGCGCAGTTATGTTTCTACGTTTTCTTGGTGGGTTAAGGGAACAACCGCCTCCTGTTAAACTAAACATAGGGAGGTGGTTGGTTCTCCGGTGTGTTGGTAGCAGAGTCGACTCTCGGGTTGAGGCCGGGCTTGACCCCGTCTGCCCGAGAGTATGCCCCCGCATCTTTCATGACGTCTGCCAATTGTGTCGGCCTCTCCTTTGAACCTCGACCCCGCTGGAGGGGTCGGGTTTGTTGAGGTCATGACATGGTGCACAGAATACCGAACACCCCTTCCGCCAGGTACTGTTCTTACAGTAGACCCCTTAGACGCCTGTCCGCAGTGCTCCAGGCACAGGTAGAGTTCTGGCCTGTTGCCTGGATTGAGGGATCAACCCCCTTTTGGGGGTTGTCTCCCCGGCGCGCCGTCTGGCCCCACAGTATTGTGGGTGGGTAGCCTCTTGGGGCTTACGGCCATGCCAACCTGGACATGCCCTATCTCGTCAGATCTCGGAAACTAAGCAGGTTCGGCCCTGGTTAGTTCTTGGATGGGAGACCCCCTGGGAATACCAGGTGCAGTAAGCTAGAGTGCTCCAGGGCGGCGTGCCAAAGGGGGGAAGGGCCTACTCTTGATTTAGGCCCTGTCCGATACGCTGGCGATGTGGGGGGTGGTGTCACCAGTGACCGCCTGGTGGGGTCCCGATGCTACGGCATCGTTGACCTCACCGGGCCCTCTTTTTCGGGGGGTCCTGGCCCTTAGGTTGTTCCTAGGGCTGGGTCCTCCTCCTCGCTCCGCTGCTACGGCCTTGTCACGGGGTTGGGTTCTTGACCTTTGACCCGTCATGTCGGGGACTGTGACAGGGGTGTTTTGCTTCCCGTCCGTTCCCTGGTGGCATGTGGGATGCGCGCCTGAGTGGTCGCGGGTCCTTCTGTGTGAAGGTAAGTCCCACGATCTGCTCAACCTGTGCGTTTGAGGTGATAAACCCTCTTCGCACAGTCGGATCCGATTCCCTCCCGTCCTCCTCTAGGGGGGTCCAGGGGGCTCGGGTCCTTCCCGGTTCTGATGGTTGTGGGGGGCCTCAGCGGGTACATTTGTTGAGCTTCCGCTCTGCTCAGCTCCTGTGTTCCAATAGAGCAGAGCGTAAGCTATACGATAATATAACGTAAGGTTATTCTATAACCCTAGTTATATGAGTATAGCGAGCGCTCTGCTCTGACTCACTGAGGACCCTGTGGTCTTCGCCTTCGGTGGTGAAAGACTTGGGAAGGAGCTGATGGTGTGGCCACGACCCCGCTTATGTAGTGTGTGTACATGTGGAGAAAATTATTCAATATTAGACTGGATAAAGGGATAGTTCCAATAGAGCAGCGCGCTCGCTATACTCATATAACTAGGGTTATAGAATAACCTTACGGTATAGTAACAGAAACAATATTCCCTGAGGTCCATATATGTTCCTAGATACCAAGAACATGCAAAGGGACCTTGTAGAAGTGGGGCAATCTTCCATTTACTTGGGTATGTACATTTTGGCTAATTCTCCAGCCAGAAAATATAGTTATGGCTTAAGAGGTTAAAGTGTGGTTGTATAAGGGTGTGTAGTTATAATTGTGGAGACAGAGACTTGGCTTCATATTATTTGAAAACATAATGGCATGCATGCTGTGTCGCCTTGCATAGCCTCTGGTGCAGCATATTCATTTTAAATACTGTTTTCAATGCATTTCTATGTCATTTTAATGAGGTTGTTGCACTTAGAAATAGACCACTTACTGTAATGTTTGGGGTTTGCTTTCCTCAGGGAGCAAACCTCTAGTGTTACCTGGTGGGTAATTGCCCTGTCTACCTGTCCTAATTACACTAATTTGTACCTGGTGTCACTCATTAAATGTCTCTTTATATTCTCTTCCGTGTCACACAAACACCGTCATGGAGGAATGTGGGGGTGTATGATAGGGTCTGAGGGAAAGGGTCAGAGTTGGAAGTTAGATAGAAAGTTGAAATATACGTCAGTCAGAGAGTGGGATATGTAGTATAATGTAGACGTAGGTTTATAGGGATGGTGGACAGTGTGGTTGTAGGAAGGTGTTTGTAGGTTAGGTAGTTGGTTAGACTAGTGGTTAGAGAGGGGAGACTGGAAGGCTGGCCCGATCTCCGGGTCGGTAGGTGGCGGTAAATGCCCCAATTTTGGTGGCCGTCCGCCGTAAAACACCATTTAGAAGAAGAAGAAGAAGAAGAAGAAGAAGAAGAAGAAGACAAACACCGTCAGTCGATCACTGAAACTGTCTGTGAGTATACCTACCTGTTTAGTCTTATCGCTAATTGCCAAGGATTACGTTTGTTTGTGATGTTTTGAATTGCCGTGCCACTTTGATTACCGATTGAATTTCGTTGGTAAAGGATTATTCTTATCGTATGTGTATATGCAGCACCGTCGGTTGACGGAATTACTATTTTGTGTGTTTTGGAGACCTTGCTTTCTCCCCTTTGTTTTCCCCGACTATTGTGATGAGTTCCTATGTATTGTGATTCAGATTTAACGTGTTTTGGAGACAGAGATGTCTCCCCTTTTGTTTATCACCATCGTGTGCGTGTTCATTCAGCTACTCAAATTAAAGACATAGTGCTTCATTCGAAAATCAACATCTGTCTCTTGTTGTTTCTGTCCTGCACTGCACCTGGGTCCAACAGACCTACCAATCCTGGGTCCAACACACCTACCAAACCGTTACAACGTACATACAACTAGAGATGAGCCTCAGCCACACAGGTCTCACTGCTGCTTCCATTCACCATGGTTGAAGGATTGTGCACCAGTAGACATGTTATGTACTATAGCAGACGTGCAGGGGTATAAAAAGTACCCAGAAATTATACTTAAGTGAAAGTATGGGTACCGTCTCAAAATCATACTCAAGTAAAAGTCAGAGTATCTGGCTAAAAACACACTTGAGTAAAAGTTAAAAAGTTTCTATTTTTAAATGTACTTAAAAGTTAAAACTTTTTTTTTATTCCGGGGCAATGAAATGTTCCGTGTCGTCCTCTTCATCACTCGTACTATCGTTTGTGGCCGTCTTCTGTAGCTTGTCACTCTGACTGTCTATTATTCTGATAGCAGGTGTTTAATCAAAGATCCCTGCTTTCTAGTCTTGCACAAGGACCAATCAGCATGGGTATGGGCAGGTTAATTTTCCATTGATGGGGATTTGATTGGCTGTTAAAATTGTTGGACCTGCGAGATTTGTACTTTGTACTCAAGTTCAAGTTTGTTTATTAAATATCACAATAAAATACACGTACTTTACGGTGTTTGGTTTGGTTCTGTATTAGCCCCTGAGAGTGTGCTTCATACAGTAAAAAAAAGTAAGTAAGAAAGTAAGTAAAGAGGAATATACATATATACAATATACAGTACAATCT
Source organism: Notolepis coatsorum (assembly GCF_963971535.1). Classification (NCBI taxonomy): domain Eukaryota; kingdom Metazoa; phylum Chordata; class Actinopteri; order Aulopiformes; family Paralepididae; genus Notolepis; species Notolepis coatsorum. Next base: position 426,860 of record NC_140184.1, read on the forward strand.
AAAGTACAACCTAGGTACAGTCTAAGTTAGGGCTGGGCGATATGGCCAAAAACGTTATCACGATAAAATTATTAAATTATTTTCATATAACTCGATATCGATAATTATCGTCGATATAATGTCTGTCAAGTTTAATTAACTTCTTATGCTGCTGCGAATGTCTCGAGTCGAGTTGATGTCGTCATCAGTCCGCGCACGTTAGCAGTTAGCCGACAAGCGGAATATCTCATGACAATGTACTAAATATCACCTAAAATACTCTCTTCCGCCGCAATACATTGCAACGACGTCCACTGTATACCCACACTACTATAAACGTGGCCTCAGAATTCACGCCACACACCCACTCGGCACGTAAATATATAAAATAGCGCCGTGCAAGCTAAATAGCCTAGCCAGCCTTGTTGTTGAGTCCTACCTCCGGGTCTCCATCCGGGTCTTCTTCCGCTGTCGGCCATCTCCTTCACTGATTGGTTGTTAGTGCGTGTGCTCATATCCAAGCTTGGAAAATCGATATATCGAAACTTTGCGACCACGTTTCATGTTTATTTCGAGGAAATAATTTATCGCGATAGTTATCGTTATCGTTTTATCGCCCAGCCCTAGTCTAAGTACAAATGAGTAAACAGTAAGGTACAATGCAGAAAATTATGTACTAAATTTGATGTAAGGTGCAATTGCAAATGAGGTATGAATGTAGTGCAAATCTCTTTAATAATAGATAAATATAATGTAGTGTTAAAGTGTCTAATGTGAGTGATAAGGTGAGTGTTTGTTTCAAAGTGAGTGTGTGCATGTGGATGTGTGTGCAATGAGTGTAGATGATGGATGATGTTACATGGAGTCATTGAGCATCCTGATGGCCTGGGGATAGAAGCTCCTTCTGAGTCTCTCTGTACTGGCCATGAGACTCCGGTAGCGCTTGCCTGGGGATAGAAGCTCCTTCTGAGTCTCTCTGTACTGGCCATGAGACTCCGGTAGCGCTTGCCTGGGGATAGAAGCTCCTTCTGAGTCTCTCTGTACTGGCCATGAGACTCCGGTAGCGCTTGCCTGGGGATAGAAGCTCCTTCTGAGTCTCTCTGTACTGGCCATGAGACTCCGGTAGCGCTTGCCTGGGGATAGAAGCTCCTTCTGAGTCTCTCTGTACTGGCCATGAGACTCCGGTAGCGCTTGCCTGGGGATAGAAGCTCCTTCTGATTCTCTCTGTACTGGCCATGAGACTCCGGTAGCGCTTGCCTGGGGATAGAAGCTCCTTCTGAGTCTCTCTGTACTGGCCATGAGACTCCGGTAGCGCTTGCCTGGGGATAGAAGCTCATTCTGAGTCTCTCTGTACCGGCCATGAGACTCCGGTAGCGCTTGCCTGGGGATAGAAGCTCCTTCTGAGTCTCTCTGTACTGGCCATGAGACTCCGGTAGTGCTTGCCTGGGGATAGAAGCTCCTTCTGAGTCTCTCTGTACCGGCCATGAGACTCCGGTAGCGCTTGCCTGGGGATAGAAGCTCCTTCTGAGTCTCTCTATACCGGCCATGAGACTCCGGTAGCGCTTGCCTGGGGATAGAAGCTCCTTCTGAGTCTCTCTGTACTGGCCATGAGACTCCGGTAGCGCTTGCCTGGGGATAGAAGCTCCTTCTGAGTCTCTCTGTACTGGCCATGAGACTCCGGTAGCGCTTGCCTGGGGATAGAAGCTCCTTCTGAGTCTCTCTGTACTGGCCATTAGACTCCGGTAGCGCTTGCCTGACCACAGCAGCTCAAAGAGGCAGTTGTTTGGGTGGCTAGAGTCTTTGATTATTCTCTTAGCCTTGGCCCTGCACAACTCTGTAGTCTGTTGCGGTCATGTGTGGTCCTATGCCCAAACCAGGAGGTGATGTTACCAGTCAGGATGCTCTCTATTGTGCATGAGTATGACTTCTTAAGGATCTTCTGACTCAATTTGAAATTCATTAGGCGCCTAAGGAAGTAGAGGCGTTGCTGTGCCTTCTTGTAGGTCTGCATTTTAAATGTAAGGAGTAAAAAGTATGTTTTTTTTCTCTGAAATGTAATTGAGTAAAAGTACAAGTATACAAACCTAATGATACTTGAGTAAAGTACAAATTCCCCAAAACAGTACTCAAGTATTGTAACAAAGTACAATTACTCAAGTACTTTACACCCCTGCAGACGTGTCCTGTAGCAGACGTGTCATGCTACATACATGTAACTTTGCAATGTAATGTACATTATTCCTGCTGGTGTCGTAACACCGTCAGCGTAGCTGGATATCAGGGTTCCTTTTTATAACGTCAGAAAGTTGCTACCATTCATTCCTGTACAGAATGAAGAACAACTCCCACAGACTTGATCATGTCTGACCTAAATAATCCTTGACAGTAATAAACACAAAGCCATGTTTTAGTCAAAGCTCCTGTTTTATTCTCATTTTATTATGCCCCAGTGTTCCAGAGTTGAGCCTTTGGGCCCTCTTTTTATGAATCTAAACACAAGCGTGGGTGAGTCCAATATATATCTATTGTAATTTGGTGACCAGAGACATAGGCACAGCCCTGGATCAGCACAGCACACTTCTAAAGAGGGTTGGAGTAGGAGGAATACATTATTAGATAGATAGCTAGATAGCTAGATAGCTAGATAGATAGACAGATAGATAGATAGATAGATAGATAGATAGATAGATAGATAGATAGATAGATAGATAGATAGATAGATAGATAGATAGATAGATAGGTAGGTAGGTAGGTAGGTAGGTAGGTAGGTAGGTAGGTAGGTAGGTAGGTAGGTAGGTAGGTAGGTAGGTAGGTAGATAGATAGATAGATAGATAGATAGATAGATAGATAGATAGATAGATAGATAGATAGATAGATAGATAGATAGATAGATAGATAGATAGATAGATAGATAGATAGATAGATAGATAGATAGATAGATGGGGTGATGTAGTGTGCAGTAACTAATTGTACTTGTAGGGCTGTCAACGAATATTCTATATTGGAAAAAAAACAGCCCCCGGTGGGCGGTCGTTATAGTGGTTAACAGTTAACCGTTGTATTCGTTCGGTACACAGCCGTTCGGTACGGTACGATACACACTGAAACGGTTCGGCACGGATACGTGTACCTTTACACCCCTAATATATTGATAGATCGATCTATAGATATCTGTTTACCCCTTTCTCTATGTGTCTTTCTTGTTTGCATACATACTTTTATGTTTTGATTATGATTGTGATTTTGTTATGATTTCACAGTATGGCTGATGAGCCATGTACAAGTACAGCCTCCCTGGATGGACTACTAGGGACTGAGAGAATGCAGAGGTCCCTCAATCAACATGGTAAATATTTGCACATTTTACATTGTTTTTCACAGAACTCTTGTCTGTCTCTCTCAACTTACACACACACAAAGAGAGAGAGAGACAGGAACGAGGGGGTTGGTTGCCCCCCTGTTGTGTGTAGGAGACAGAAAGAGAGGAGGAGGGGGGGGGGGTTGATTTGAGAGACAGAGGTGTGAAATTAACTGCTGTTTGTGTGTGAATAAAACAAAACTTAAAACAAAACTCCTGTACATGGTTTTTAATTTTCATAGTTCTGTGCTCAAGAAAGACTCAAAAGCTCACAAACCTTTTTGTACATACTTTATATAAGTAAACTTTCAAATTATACAAGTGTTTTCAGTTCGACCTGTGCACTTAGATTTAGTATTTGCATGAAATCCTCTAAAAGCCAATTTTTTTTTTTTGTTTCTTCTTGATATTCCTGGTTATTATACAATTATATCATACAGTAATGTTAAATAACTGCCAGATGTTGAAAGATGAAGTAATAATGAAAAAAGGGGCAAAAGCACTTACTCCTAGGACATTCTTTGACCATTTTACACCAACAAATACAATAAATATCCAGGCGGAATTCTATATACAAAGTCCTACACAGTCCTAAAAGGGTTTAATGAAGAGGCAGTCTCACCATAATATGGAAGCGGCAGCTAACACTGCCTGAGCTGCCGTTAGCTCTGAAGATCTGACATGATCCTGTCAGCCTTGATGTGGGAAACATCGCCCTGCTTCTCTGACTCTGCTGTGCCATGTTCCACGAGTTACACCAAACCTAGCTAAACTAGTGGATAAAGCTGCAGGGCGCTTCTAGCAGCATGGACACTAGCATGGCTCTGACACTATAGTCTTAGTGCTTTTTAGAAAACTGTCTCTTGTGTTGCAATTGAAAGTGTGATAATGTGGTAAATGTTCGAGGTGATGATTTAGATCCAGAGAAAGGTTCCGGTTCCAGCTCGAGAATGGAGTAGTCGCTGTGGTTATCAGCTCCGCTCCCGTAATTTTTATTTTGCCTTTAAAAACCTATTTTTATACCACCAATGCGTTTAAACTTGTACGAATATTTCACCTGAGGTTTCCGACTAACTATATTGACTGAAAGAACCACGATGGCACCGACGAAGAAAAAAGAAAACGAGTCAAAGAGAGACGACGGTTTAACCGACACAGAGTATCTTGCTACGCTGATAGAAGGGTCCAAGCTTCAAGCTAAGATAATGGAGAAGAACTTAACTGAAGGTTCCAAGATAATGGAGAAGAACTTAACTGAAAGTATATCCTCCCTATCCGACAAGGTTGACGCTATTAAAGAATCTATCGAATACAAAATCGTGAAGCTATGGGAATCGTTTGATGAACAAACCGAACGTATAGGAGCAGTGGAATCATGCTTGAATCAACACAAGTATAGATTCGTGGAGATAGAAGGAGCCATAGAGGGAACCAACAAGAAGCTAATGGCTAAGAAAACTGTCTCTTGTGTTGCAATTGAAAGTGTGATAATGTGGTAAATGTTCGAGGTGATGATTTAGATCCAGAGAAAAGTGTCGCTAGAAGCACCTACATTGTCCTATAAAACACCTACACTACACTAGTTAGTGGTGTGAACTGGTTAGTTAGTTAGTTAGTGGTGTGAACTGATTAGTTAGTTAGTTAGTGGTGTGAACTGGTTAGTTAGTTAGTTAGTGGTGTGAACTGGTTAGTTAGTTAGTTAGTGGTGTGAACTGGTTAGTTAGTTAGTGGTGTAACTGGTTAGTTAGTTAGTTAGTGGTGTGAACTGGTTAGTTAGTTAGTGGTGTGAACTGGTTAGTTAGTTAGTGGTGTGAACTGGTTAGTTAGTTAGTTAGTTAGTGGTGTGAACTGGTTAGTTAGTTAGTTAGTCAAAAAGTGGATGTCGCAAAACTTTCTACTCCTTAATGCAGATAAAACTGAGATGTTAATTGTTGGCCCCCCAAACCACAGAGGCCTGTTTCAGGACATCTCCCTCAACTTTGATACCTGTCATGTATCCCAGAGCTCCACCATAAAAAACCTCTGAGTTATTTTTGATTCCTCCCTCTCATTTAAAAATGTTTTGCCAAAATTGCCTTCTTCCGTCTTCGTAATATCGCAAAAATTCGCCCCATTTTAACTATGGCTGATGCTGAAACCCTGATTCACGCTTTTGTCTCATCACGTCTGGACTACTGTAATGCACTTTTTTCAGGCCTACCTAATTCAAGCATCAAAAATCTTCAACTCGTGCAAAATGCGGCTGCACAAATACTAACTAGAACTAGAAAATGTTATCACATCACACCAGTTTTGTCTGCCCTACACTGGCTTCCTATTCAAGCCCGATCTGACTTTAAAGTGCTACTCCTCACCCACAACATTTTAAATGGGCTTGCACCACTCTATCTATCCGATCTCATCTCCCGATACTCGCCCGCTCGTGCTCTGCGCTCACAAAATGCGGGGCTTCTATCGATTCCTAGGGTTAAGAAGAAATCCGCCGGCCACAGAGCCTTTGTCTACCGCGCTCCCTAACTGTGGAACAAATTACCTGCCGTCGTCAGGGGCGCCTGCTCTGTCGAAGCTTTTAAATCCCTGCTTAAGTCCCATCTTTTCTCTCTCTCCTTCAACCTACCCTGATCTCACCTGGTTGGGGACTGACCTTTAGATTAATCTGTCTAGTTTAGTTAGGATGTCTATTTTCTCCCATCTCTGCTTTTCTGCAGACATGGGAGAACCTTTTAACCTCTGTCTCTGTCTCAACCGGTCCCATGGAACAGCTTCATTCCGCCTTCTGTCTGGCCTGCAGTGCTGAAACTTCTGAGTGACTCCTCCTGCCCCCTCGGGGCATACGGCCCTGAGCTATTGTCTTGTATCTAACCCTGTATCCATATGCTTGCAGTAGTTCAATCTATTACTCTATTTCACAATTTTCTTATGATTCTACTGTCACCATGTATGCATATGCTCACTACATGTATTTATCGCTCCATCTCCGCCCACTACAAACATGAGAACTCTCTAACCCCTGTCCCAACCCCCCCCCCCCCATCTCTCTGAGTGCTTGTCTCGTAGTGCTGACCTAGGTGGTGGATGTCTTGGCCAAGATTGCAGTGAGTGTTCTACGTGCACCACCGAGGCCATGGATCAGCTTCTTACCGTCTTCTGTCAAAGTGGTTTGTGGTCTGTCAACGTAGTTTCATTGCTGGGTTAAGTACTTCTATTCTATTCACTTAATATGCCTACTTCATATATCTATTCTATTCACATATATGCTTACCACTTGTATCTATTGCTATGTCCGCCCATTACAATAACGCCTGCCCTGTCTCCCTGTGAGTTGCTGTCCCGGAGTAATGACCGGAGTGTCGGACGTCCCGTGATGAAGACTGGGAGGATGCAACCCTCTCTGTGTGCCCTCCTGTCTCCCTGTCTCCGGCTGTCTCGGAGTTATGACCGGAGTGTTGAACGTCCCGTGATTAAGACGGGGAAGACGCAACCCTCTTTGCGCTGCCCCTGTGCCTCAAATAGATCCGCTATCAGCTCTATCTTTAATCTTTCAAAATGTCCAGTTGCTATCGCTATTAGCTCTATTTTAAATTTTTCTAAATGTTCAGTTGCTATTGCATGCACTACTCATCTGTGTTTCACTACACACATGAGTGCATGCTTACCAACTGTCCGTCTGCAACACTACTATCACAGACAACTAAGAAGGGAGATCCCCCCCTTGAATTGGCCCTTCTAAGGTTTCTCTCCTCCACATTGCCTGTGGTGCATTTTTTCCTATTACTAGTTTTTAGTGAGTTTCTCCTTACCCTCGCGTGGGGTATGTCTGGGAGTGTTCGCATTGCATTCATTTATTTTGCATTTATTCTAAATTTGTTGGACCTTATGGTGTTCTTGTTTTGTTTCTTGACTTATTGTGATGTTTCTTCTTGACTTGTTTAAAGAAGATGTGTCCGGCCCATGGGGACATTAACGTGTGTTGTCGGGCCTTACATACATTTGATTTGATTTAGTGGTGTGAACTGGTTAGTTAGTTAGTGGTGTGAACTGGTTAGTTAGTTAGTTAGTTAGTGGTGTGAACTGGTGAGTTAGTTAGTTAGTGGTGTGAACTGGTTAGTTAGTTAGTGGTGTGAACTGGTTAATTAGTTAGTTCTATTTCATACTGGTTTCCGCTCAGCGTCAGTCTGCACTAACCTCACTTCGTGCACAGCACTGAATAAAAAACTCCACAATGTACCTTTACATACCGACATCCGTCTGGCCACACCCCTATCCGCTTACCTTCATAAGCAGGTGTGTGGTCACCTACTCGCCTCCTTCTTCACTTTCACCACAAGGAAGTGCCTTGGTATATACCCCACTTGACGAGGTTGTTAGCAAAGAAAGTTGATACGTGTTTACATTTTTTCTTGCTTTTTTCTTCTCTCATATATTTAAAAAGAAAAAAGCTAAGTCATAATGTTTACCTCGGAGGGTCGCGCTCGCAACGTCACCCTTCACCAGCGGTTCTCCATTGCCTCCTCTGTCGTGCGTCTTGGAGCGGGGTTGAGGCCTCTCTCGTGGTCGGCAGCCACGCCCGGTAGGCGTCCGATGGATAGTTTGCCTCTCCAAGGAGCTGGTGCACCGGCTCCGTCTCCTGTGCGATGGCCTGGTTCCGGCTCTGGTTCCTCTGCCTCCGGGGAGTCGTCCGCTGTTGGGCGGCCGGCTCCTCTGGTTGCGGGGGATTTGAGACGCAAGCTTTTTGCGTCAGCTCGCTCCCGTCGCAAGATGGTGGCTTGTAGACGCGAACGACCTGGTTTTCGTGAGTGTCTGGTACGGTTCCACTGACAAACACACCAAACACAAACTCCAACGCATCATCAAGACAGCCTCCAAAGGAGGGACTGTATTTTTTGTTACAAACTGTGTGTTTATTCACCAAACATATGATGGGGATACGACGTGTGAATCTCTCGCTAGTATGGTTTTGATAGGAGGGCTAGACGCTACTTTCATGTTAGAGCTTAAAGGGGCTATGTACTGCTATTCCTAGCACTATTTGGGCAACTTTACACAATTCCTGTTAGTCTATTGAAGACATTTGTAAGGTTTTTTTCAAAAAAATGCATTGTTTTATACTGCAGCTTTCACTCGGTTGAAAAGGGTTTTTTCTGCCTCGACCTGAATCTTCACATAAAGGTAGAGGTTAGTTGTGTGCTCTGTTGCTTAAACAGTGATATTGAGCCGCAACACTATTGTGTTGGTCTGCAGTAATGCTCGTATGAAAAAGTACCGCGGCTCAGCCGCTCTCTCTCTCTATAAGATTTTTCTGTGTCTTACAACATGGATACGGGTGTCGGGTTCACACATATATAACTTGGCCTTGTTATATCACTATGCAACAACCATCAAATGCACACAGCACACACACCCACACGCACACACTCACTCAAACAAACAACACACTGCAGCACCCACTCTCCACACTTTAGATCACACAAACACACTTACACTTTATATTTATTGATAAAGGATTTGCACTACAACTCGTACACCTACTGTGAATTGTACTTCTGTATGACAACTATTAAAGAAACTTGAACTTGAACTATAAACCCTGTTCACAGATGTGTCTGTGGCTAGCGTGCATTGAATTAGCTTTGCGCTGTTCATTAGCATATTGGCTACTTAAGGTATCATATGGCTGTTTGTTGTTGTCGTATGCAAGGGTTGGGCTTGCGAGGGGGTACCGGATAAACCCCTCCTTCCCTCTTCTGATTGGTCAGGGGGTTTTCTGGGACTCTCTTTTCATTCGGTCAGGGCCAAGCTGTTAGGCAGCTTGGCACGGGGGAGGGGGGGGGGGGGATGGTTTCCCTGACTCCGCACCTATCACAGGCAGTTGAGTCATGGGTTTCCCCCCGTCATAGCAAACGTCACTAGGCACGTTTCTATTGGACGACGGCTTCCGTGAGTTTTTTCAGACCCGTATGTAGGGTCTGTTATTGTCAAGTTGTCGGGGCAGAGCGTAGGAACTTACTGTTCTACTACGCTCGATATACGTGTGACTTGAGTCTGTTGGTCACATGACTCAATGTTACCGTGATTTTTCAATCTATGGCTCACGTGGGAAGTCTCTCTGAGGATTCCTGTCTCCTCTCTGTGGTGAGGGTGGCGGGATGTAAGAATGTAAAAGAAAAATTACCCTCTGCCGCGTCACGTGGGATTCATGTCAGTCTGTGTTTCTTTCTTTTTAATAATAAAAAGAGTGAAGAATATGAAGCACGACAACTTCTTGTCGTTCTCCCAGGCGACTTGAAGGACCAATGTCTGGTGTCTGGTTAGACTATCCATTGATGTGTTTGGGTCTCGACGCGTACATAGTGCTGGCTCGGGGTGTTTCTGATAAGAATCATGCAGGAGGCTAGTACGCCTTGGTTGCTCGTTATTAAAACAGCGTTTTTATAGGGCAACTGGGATGGGGGATTTTTTCCTCTTCCGAATGCCTGTTGCTGGGTCTCGATGGATTCTCGTTCATATCTGGGGGATGTTAACGGAATAGATCAGAACATAGGTAGAGGGGTCTCACGCCCTGGGGGTGGGCCACTGAGCGAGGTACAAATGGGACCGTCTGGGTGGCGCCCTCTTTTCATGTTTTAGATCGACATGCATACCTACCCCCTCTCCTGGAGTGGGCATGTCAGCGTGGTTAGGGCACGGGACTGGTTCTGGTCGTGCTGGTCCAGGTCAGTTAACCTGTTGTCCGCCGGGGACGCAGATCTGCTGTTCTGGTACCCTGAGGGACTTGTGCTTTTTTCGGGGGGGGGGGAAATGCCGGGTCGGCCCGGGTGTCACAGGGTTAGGCGTTATGGAGACCCTTTGTTGGGTACATGTTGTACTCTGCACTATCGTAAAGGGGCTGGTTCTCCATTATTTTCGCTCCTCTCTCACGCATGGCGAAGAGGGGGCTGTTGGGGTGGTCTTCTGGACCTCCTCTGGTAGCCCTGTGTGCTTCCCGAGCCGCCGGGCCCGGTCCGAAGTAATGTTTCGTTGACCCGTAGGCCTGGAATAACCCTTTTTTGGAAACTGAAACACTTGTACTGCGGTATAGCTGGTGTATACCCACAGGTGTGTTTTGGAGTTTTTTCTTGAGGGGTTATAGGAACAACCACCGTGTGTGGTACCAAGAGGGTGGTTGATTCCCTGGTGTGTTGGAGCAGAGTCAACTCCCGGGTTACCCGGTTGAGTGTGCCCCTGCACGTTCATGACGTCTGCCAATCGTGTCAGCCTTCTCTGCCTCGACCCCTCTGAGTTGGGTTTTTTTTTATGGAGGCTTTGACATGGTGCGCAACAATGCCAGCATACACCCCTTCCGCCGGGATGCTGTTTTCAGTTGACCCCTTTGGCGCCTGTTTCGTCCACAGTGCTCCAGGCTCGGGTCTAAAGCCTGCTGCCTGGTTTTCCCGGTGCGCTGCCTGCTTCCGTTATGGTTAGTCTTTTGAGTGCTTCCAGTTACGGCCATGCTGACTGCCTGTGTTGCAGGGTCAGTGTGCCAGGCGGCGTACTAGTGGGGGTAAGGGCCCGCTCTTGGAGGGGCCCTGTCCGAATACGCTGGCGATGTGGGGGGCGGTGTCACTAAGTGACCACCTGGTGAGGTCTTTACTGCTTGGCGTCATTGACCTCTCCGGGCCCCCTTTTTCCAGGGGATCCAGTCCCTTCAGGGGGTCTGGGTCTTCCTCCGCGATCCGCTGCTACGGCCTTGCCACGGGGTTGAGTTTGCTCTTGACTGATTTTGGGGGCAGTAACGAGGTTTGTTCCTTCCGTTCGTTCCCTGGTGGCATGCGGGTTGTGCGTGTGCGTAGTCGTGGGGTCAAGCCACGGTCTGCTCACCCTGTGCGTTGAGTTGCTCGAGTTCCTCTTCGCACGGTCGGATCCGTCTCCCTCCCGTCCTCCAATAGGGAGGGTATCCCTCCATTAGGGAGGGTCGGGGGGGCTCGGTCCTCTCCGGTCTGATGGTTGTGGGGGGCCTCAGCGGGGTACATTTGTCGAGCTTCTGGCTTCCGCTCAGCTCCTGTTGTGCAGACTGACGCTGAGCGGAAACCAGTATGAAATAGAACGTAAGGTTATGTATATAACCAAGTTCTATGAATACTGGTGACGCTCAGCGTCAGGACGCCGCTGCGGCCCTTGACCTCGCCTTGTGGTGAACGTTTGGGAAGGAGGCGAGTAAGTGACCACACACCTGCTTATGAAGGTAAGCGGATAGGGGTGTGGCCAGACGGATGTCGGTATGTAAAGGTACATTGTGGAGTTTTTTATTCAGTGCTGTGCACGAAGTGAGGTTAGTGCAGACTGACGCTGAGCGTCACCAGTATTCATAGAACTTGGTTATATACATAACCTTACGTTAGTGGTGTGGACTGGTTAGGTAGTGGTGTGAACTGGTTAATTAGTTAGTTAATGGTGTGAACTGGTAAGTTAGTTCCAGAGTGTCTGAAGCCGTTTTGCCTGGAGTCTCAAAAAAAGTGTGGTTTTAAACTATGGATATAGGCTATATATGCTGTGTGTGTGTGTGGATATTTGTAGGATTTAAAACATTATGTTAAATAGGCCTGGTGAATTACGTGGGGTTATGGGACTTAATGTAGCGGCGGAGACCACGCACCAACAACCTCTGGAAATATTGATCCGGCCGGCTGTCAGTTGTTGCATGAAAGCTGGGATCAATTATGAATGAATTGCATTACCCTTTTTGACCCCAACTACCTCCCGTAGCTTTGACATCCTGCCACGGTGTGTTTACCTTCCTTATAACTCTTGACATATAAACCAGGAGGATAATGAGTGACACAGACATAGAGCGGTCGTCTGTTAATAGGAAGGTTCCCGGTTCGATTCCCGCTCCTCCCGGGCAGTGTGTCCACGTGTCTTTGAGCAAGACACCAACCCCTGCTCTCGGTGAGCAGGTTGGCACCTTGCATGTTTGCCTCTCCCGTCGGTGTGTGAATGTGTGAGTGAAATGGTAAAATGCAAGGAACAAAATTGTAATAAAAGCTGTTATATATGGGTCAGGGTGACAGTGGCTCAGGAGGTAGAGCAGTCGTCTGGTAGTCAGAAGGTTCCCGGTTTGATTCCCGCTCCTCCCGGGCAGCGTGTCGATGTCTCCTAGAACAAGACACTTAAGGGGTTAAATGATAAGGTAACAGCCCCTATGAGACGATGCAATGCTATTTCTTCATCATTTAATGGTGTCGTAATTAACACAACACAAGGATTCAATGTCCCAAATTACATCACTGGTGGCCATATTCAAACAAATTTACTCTTAACTCATTCAGCGCCGGAGGCCTAGAGCATTTTAGTTCCTACTAGGCCAACGCCCTAAGAGATAGGGATAAGTGGTGGTGTTTACAGGGCTACATCTATATTCTATATTATAGCTATGGATACAATACTATGGGCCATTTGACATCAACTATCTATCGTTCAATATGTGAAAAATAATATATTTTTTCATGCATACGCGTGTTATACCGTGGTGAATATAAGTATAGTTTCAGATTGATCCTGGCTAATCCCAGAAAACGGCTCTAAGGAGGAATACGTGAATTTCACTAAAATTGTTGGGGTTGCTCGCCTGGACACGCTACTATTTCCAAATCAAATGTATATAATAGGTATTATGTTTCATCATGAATGCATGAAAGGAAGGGGGGGGGGGGTTTTGATGCTTTGATCGCCACCAATGGCATACGTTGTGGAGTAACGTTACACATGGTCATTGCGATCGAGGTGAAATCATGGTTGGATAAAAGCAGGATTGATGTCATATAGTCCTTACCTTCACTAGGAGGTACCCCAAAAAGAATATTCCCATTGTCTGATCGTAATTCCCAGTATTGGTGTCCATCATGTCGCTAACATAATCCATCACAACACATGCATCGGGGGCATTTGACACTTCTCAATGTGATCGGGCAAACCCCTCGACTCGCCTGACCCAGAAAACTGCGCCCGGAGGGATTTGAACATAGCACAGGGTGAGATACAAGGTTTCAAAGGGTGCTCGATACTGCCACCCAGCAGGATGCGGCCGGTATTGCACTTTGGCGATCTCAGACTCATTTCCTATGATAACCCCGAGGTCCGTGTGAGAGAAATTAATAGAAATATCAAATAAAATAAATAGCGACTATACTCTGGTCTGGCGCTGAACGGTTGGCGAGATAATCCGACTATCCTCGGGTCTGGCGCTGATTGAATTAATGACTGTCAAACTAAATTAATGTGTGAACAATAGTTTAGAGTTTTCGGCTTGTGTGTGCGATTATGTGCAAAATAAAACAGCATTGTTTTAGGTTAAGTGCCCCTTTAACTACAGTAGGTTAGTGTGACTTGACCTAAATTGACCTCCACCATGCTAGCAGGTTGCTTGCCATTCACTTCTTACTAAATGTTTTCCCTTTACATTTACAGAAAAGGCTGCCTACTGTACACTACACTTATACCAATGTGGAAGCAGGCCGTCATTCTGTTGTGCTCATTACTTTGATGTGAACGGCCCAGTTTTACAACATTTACCATCAGATGTCTTGGGATTTGTTTTGCCAGCACATCCAGTCTGTTGTTGTGAATCATTGATCTAAACTGGCCTTTAAATGGTAAATGGTGCATTTATATAACAGCTTTTATCCAAAGCACTTTACAATTTTGTTCCTCACATTCACACATTCAGTCACACATTCACACACCGACGGCAGAGGCAAGGTGCCAACCTGCTCATCAGGAGGTTAGGGGTTAATTAACACCCTCTGAAGTCACCACTACCGTGGGCGGGAGCAATAGCACTACCGTTAAATTTTGTATCATAATATCATAACACAGAGGCTGAGAGACCTCTGAGAGTTGCACGCTGCCCGGGAGGAGTGGGAATCGAACCAGGATGCTTACCAGACGACCGCTCTACCTCCTGAGCCACTGTTAGATATTTTGCCAATGTGATGGAATACTGTTATATGGTTTACACATAACTACCGTAAATGGCTCTAGCATTGAGAGAGTCACTGAATATGAATATCTTGGTGTGTGGCTCGATGAGAAATGTGCATTTCAATTCCATGTGGACAACCTTGCCTCCAAGTTGCGACAGAAAATTGGCTCCCTGTACAGAACCAGAAGCAGCTTTCCTTTGATTAGTAGGGAGAGAGTCGAGGCAGTTTTCTTATCAGTCCTGGACTATGGTGAATTGGTGATGTAATCTATAGACATGCTGCAGCCTCAACCCTTAAATCCTTGGACTATATCACTCTGCCCTCAGATTTATCATAGATACAACACTCATCACTTTGTCATTTATGAGAAGGTTGGTTGGTCCTCACTGATGGAGAGGCACAACAAACACTGGTATTTGTTCATTTTTAAGGCCCTTATTGGTAAGCTGCCTCCTTATACTACATTATTGGCAAGCTACCGCTTTATACTACATCATTATTGGTAACCTACCTCCTTATACTACATCATTATTGGTAAACCACCTCCTTATACTGCATCATTATTGGTAAGCTACCTCCTTATACTACATCATTATTGGTAAACTACCTCCTTATACTGCATCATTATTGGTAAGCTACCTCCTTATACTACATCATTGGCAAGCTACCGCCTTATACTACATCATTATTGGTAAGCTACCTCCTCCTTATACTACATCATTATTGGTAAACTACCTCCTTATACTGCATCATTATTGGTAAGCTACCTCCTTATACTACATCATTATTGGTAAGCTACCTCCTCCTTATACTACATCATTATTGGTAAACTACCTCCTTATACTGCATCATTATTGGTAAGCTACCTCCTTATACTGCATCATTATTGGTAAGCTACCTCCTTATACTACATCATTATTGGTAAACTACCTCCTTATACTGCATCATTATTGGTAAGCTACCTCCTTATACTACAGCATTATTGGTAAGCTACCTCCTTATACTACATCATTATTGGTAAGCTACCTCCTTATACTACATCATTATTGGTAAGCTACCTCCTTATACTACATCATTATTGGTAAGCTACCTCCTTATACTACATCATTATTGGTAAGCTACCTCCTTATACTACATCATTATTGGTAAACTACCTCCTTATACTGCATCATTATTGGTAAGCTACCTCCTTATACTGCATCATTATTGGTAAGCTACCGCCTTATACTACATCATTATTGGTAAGCTACCTCCTTATACTACATCATTGGCAAGCTACCGCCTTATACTGCATCATTATTGGTAAGCTACCTTCTTATACTACATCATTGGCAAGCTACCTCCTCCTTATACTGCATCATTATTGGTAAGCTACCGCCTTATACTACATCATTATTGGCAAGCTACCTCCTCCTTATACTGCATCATTATTGGTAAGCTACCGCCTTATACTACATCATTATTGGCAAGCTACCTCCTCCTTATACTACATCATTATTAGTAAGCTGCCTCCTTATACTACATCATTATTAGTAAGCTACCTCCTTATACTACATCATTATTGGTAAGCTACCTCCTTATACTACATCATTATTGGTAAACTACCTCCTTATACTGCATCATTATTGGTAAGCTACCTCCTTATACTGCATCATTATTGGTAAGCTACCGCCTTATACTACATCATTATTGGTAAGCTACCTCCTTATACTACATCATTGGCAAGCTACCGCCTTATACTGCATCATTATTGGTAAGCTACCTCCTTATACTACATCATTGGCAAGCTACCGCCTTATACTGCATCATTATTGGTAAGCTACCTTCTTATACTACATCATTGGCAAGCTACCTCCTCCTTATACTGCATCATTATTGGTAAGCTACCGCCTTATACTACATCATTATTGGCAAGCTACCTCCTCCTTATACTGCATCATTATTGGTAAGCTACCGCCTTATACTACATCATTATTGGCAAGCTACCTCCTCCTTATACTACATCATTATTAGTAAGCTGCCTCCTTATACTACATCATTATTAGTAAGCTACCTCCTTATACTACATCATTATTAGTAAGCTACCTCCTTATACTACATCATTATTAGTAAGCTACCTCCTTATACTACATCATTATTGGTAAGCTACCTCCTTATACTACATCAATATTAGAATGGAATTGTGGAACCTATGGAACCCGTTCTAGTGACTGGCTGGTCCTTAAGGTCCCAGAGTTTGCTCTGAACAGGGTAAATCTGCATTTTGCTATGAGGCCTCATGGAATGAACTCCAACAGTCCTTAAAGCTTGAGATTCTCCCCTCTGTTGTAGAGTTTAAAACCTTGATCTCCAACCTTTGTCAATCAAGTTGTACGTGTTTTAATTGATTGCTATCCTTACTTCTGATTTTATATTCCGTGTGATTTTACGTGCCTTTTTTCTGCTTAACTCTGTATGTTTTGCTTTCGAGTCTAAATAAAGGTTTTAAATTAAATGAAATATATACTGTTATATATACTGTTATACACTGTTATTATATACTGTTATATACTGTTATGTATACTGCTTTACTGGTATACAATGTTATACACTGTTATATATACTGTTATACACTGTTATATATACTGTTATACACTGTTATATACACTGGTATATACTGTTATATATACTGTTATACACTGTTATATACACTGTTATATACACTGTTATACACTGTTATATACACTGTTATACACTGTTATATATACTGTTATACACTGTTATATACACTGTTATACACTGTTATATATACTGTTATACACTGTTATATACACTGGTATATACTGTTATATACACTGTTATACACTGTTATATACACTGGTATATACTGTTATATATACTGTTATACACTGTTATATACACTGTTATATACTGTTATATACACTGTTATACACTGTTATATATACTGTTATACACTGTTATATACACTGTTATACACTGTTATATATACTGTTATACACTATTATATACACTGTTATATACTGTTATATACACTGTTATACACTGTTATATACACTGTTATACACTGTTATATACACTGTTATACACTGTTATATACACTGTTATACACTGTTATATACACTGTTATACACTGTTATATACACTGTTATACACTGTTATATATACTGTTATACACTGTTATATACACTGTTATATACTGTTATATACACTGTTATACACTGTTATTATATACTGTTATACACTGTTATATATACTGTTATACACTGTTATATACACTGTTATACACTGTTATATACACTGTTATACACTGTTATATATACTGTTATACACTGTTATATACACTGTTATACACTGTTATATACACTGTTATACACTGTTATATACACTGTTATACACTGTTATATACACTGTTATACACTGTTGCTGGTGTTTTGCTGAAGGAGACACAGGAAGGAGACAGAAGTGTTTCGCTGAAGGAGACACAGGAAGGAGACAGAAGTGTTTCGCTGAAGGAGACACAGGAAGGAGACAGAAGCGGCCGTAGTCTCCGTCCATCATTCATCCAGAGATACCAAGTGAGGATTAATTGAAGCCGTTAAAATGACTGAAGCTGCACAATTACTCCACTTAATGTGAAGCACTCTATGTGCCGCGTCCTGCCAACTGACTATTCTGCAATTAACGGAATGGAGAGTAGTTTATGGCGGAAGAGACTTCAGGTTGCGTGTTTTTATTTATATCCCTTCCATATAGATGTCTTTCTATGTAGCCTATGCACTCTATTGCAGCCATCATCCCCTGACATCATGTGACTAACTCTCCAAGGTAATTTCACCAAAAAGTACTCTTTGTTCTCAGCTACTGTATGATGAAAAACGCTGATTCAGCATAGACTATAGCTGCTCAGGTTGGGTGTCTGTGTTCAGTGGACTGTAGCTGCTCAGGTTGGGTGTTGGGTGGACGCTGCGTTTACAGGAAGGAATAAAGTTTAGAGAAAGCGATCAAGAACGAGAACAAAGGTGGAGACATACATTCTGCAGTATAGCTTTGATAGAACAGAAAATGCTTGCATTGATCTCAGCATGCATACTGCATTTCCTAATTAGCCCAGAGGTTATCTTCTAACGTGTGTAATCTGACATCCTTCTACTGTCAGTGTTGTATCCATTAGCTACTGTATGTTCAGTCTGGCTGGGGCTAGAGGGTAATCTGGGGCTAGAGGGTAATCTGGGGCTAGAGGGTAATCTGGGGCTAGAGGGTTAATCTGGGGCTAGAGGGTAATCTGGGGCTAGAGGGTAATCTGGGGCTAGAGGGTAATCTGGGGCTAGAGGGTAATCTGGGGCTAGAGGGTAATCACCATGAAAACAACAGCCCCAGGCAGGTGTGGCCAGGTTGTGAAAGGTGTCTGTCTCAGCCAGGTCTGGCCAGGTTGTGAAAGGTGTCTGTCTCAGATCCAGGTGTGGCCAGGTTGTGAAAGGTGTCTGTCTCAGCCAGGTCTGGCCAGGTTGTGAAAGGTGTCTGTCTCAGATCCAGGTGTGGCCAGGTTGTGAAAGGTGTCTGTCTCAGCCAGGTGTGGCCAGGTTGTGAAAGGTGTCTGTCTCAGCCAGGTGTGGCCAGGTTGTGAAAGGTGTCTGTCTCAGATCCAGGTTCTAAAGACAGTGGAGATGCTCACTGTGCACCAGACAGGACACAGCACGGCTAAACCCTGGCGAGTGAAGACAAGGCACTAGCCTCTCTCTCCTATAGCACTCGATGCTGCCATCGACACAGTGTCAGTGCTGTGGTTTCATTGTCGTGTCTCAGCTGTCAGCCGAGACAACTGCGAGCAGGTGACAGCGCCTGTGAGGCTTACGGTTGTATTTTATCTCTAAATGAAAGTGCTGTCATGTTCCTCCTACTCCCTCTCTTTCTTCCCACGTCGCGCCCAGACGTGTGCAGTCATCCCTAACCCCACGACCTCTCTGAGTGCAAAAGAAAAACATGTTTCCGAGAAAGCTGGTAAAGGGTAAAAACAATGTCACTGTCTGTTTCCTTCCCTGTGTGTTCTCCTCTCTCCACTTCCTCTCGTCTACCCTCTAGATTCATGTGGTAGCAGTGGCCCTGGAGGAAGTCTGTTAATCTGAAGGGTTGATGGTTCGAACCCGGCTCCTCCTGGCAGTGTGTTGAAGTGGCTCACCTCCACCCGTCGCTCTGACCACATCACCCCTGTCCTCCACAACCTCCACCCGTCGCTCTGACCACATCACCCCTGTCCTCCACAACCTCCACCCGTCGCTCTGACCACATCACCCCTGTCCTCCACAACCTCCACCCGTCACTCTGACCACATCACCCCTGTCCTCCACAACCTCCACCCGTCGCTGTGACCACATCACCCCTGTCCTCCACAACCTCCACCCGTCACTCTGACCACATCACCCCTGTCCTCCACAACCTCCACCCGTCGCTGTGACCACATCACCCCTGTCCTCCACAACCTCCACCAGTCACTCTGACCACATCACCCCTGTCCTCCACAACCTCCACCCGTCGCTCTGACCACATCACCCCTGTCCTCCACAACCTCCACCCGTCGCTCTGACCACATCACCCCTGTCCTCCACAACCTCCACCCGTCACTCTGACCACATCACCCCTGTCCTCCACAACCTCCACCCGTCACTCTGACCACATCACCCCTGTCCTCCACAACCTCCACCAGTCACTCTGACCACATCACCCCTGTCCTCCACAACCTCCACCCGTCGCTCTGACCACATCACCCCTGTCCTCCACAACCTCCACCCGTCGCTCTGACCACATCACCCCTGTCCTCCACAACCTCCACCCGTCACTCTGATCACATCACCCCTGTCCTCCACAACCTCCACTGGCTCCCAATAAAATACTGGATACACTTCAAAATACTGCTCATCACATTCAAATCCCACAACAACCTGCCCCCCCCCCCTACCTCCCTGACCTCCTCCTCCTCCACCTCTACCTCTCTGACCTCCTCCTCCATCACCTCTACCTCCCTGACCTCCTCCTCCATCACCTCTACCTCTCTGACCTCCTCCTCCTCCACCTCTACCTCTCTGACCTCCTCCTCCTCCACCTCTACCTCTCTGACCTCCTCCTCCATCACCTCTACCTCTCTGACCTCCTCCTCCTCCATCACCTCTACCTCTCTGACCTCCTCCTCCATCACCTCTACCTCTCTGACCTCCTCCTCCATCACCTCTACCTCTCTGACCTCC
The DNA here is from genome assembly GCF_963971535.1 of Notolepis coatsorum. NCBI lineage: Eukaryota > Metazoa > Chordata > Actinopteri > Aulopiformes > Paralepididae > Notolepis > Notolepis coatsorum. The sequence continues at coordinate 447,395 of NC_140184.1, forward strand.
TCCTCCACCACCTCTACCTCTCCTCCTCCTCCATCACCTCTACCTCTCTGACCTCCTCCATCACCTCTACCTCCCTGACCTCCTCCTCCATCACCTCTACCTCTCTGACCTCCTCCATCACCTCCACCTCTCTGACCTCCTCCATCACCTCTACCTCTCTGACCTCCTCCTCCATCACCTATACCTCTCTGACCTCCTCCTCCATCACCTCTACCTCTCTGACCTCCTCCTCCATCACCTCTACCTCTCTGACCTCCTCCTCCATCACCTCTACCTCTCTGACCTCCTCCTCCATCACCTCTACCTCTCTGACCTCCTCCTCCTCCATCACCTCCACCTCCCTGACCTCCTCCTCCATCACCTCTACCTCTCTGACCTCCTCCTCCATCACCTCTACCTCTCTGACCTCCTCCTCCATCACCTCTACCTCTCTGACCTCCTCCTCCATCACCTCTACCTCCCTGACCTCCTCCTCCATCACCTCTACCTCTCTGACCTCCTCCATCACCTCTACCTCTCTGACCTCCTCCTCCATCACCTCTACCTCTCTGACCTCCTCCTCCATCACCTCTACCTCTCTGACCTCCTCCTCCATCACCTCTACCTCTCTGACCTCCTCCTCCATCACCTCTACCTCTCTGACCTCCTCCTCCATCACCTCTACCTCTCTGACCTCCTCCTCCATCACCTCTACCTCTCTGACCTCCTCCTCCATCACCTCTACCTCTCTGACCTCCTCCTCCATCACCTCTACCTCTCTGACCTCCTCCTCCATCACCTCTACCTCTCTGACCTCCTCCTCCATCACCTCTACCTCTCTGACCTCCTCCTCCATCACCTCTACCTCTCTGACCTCCTCCTCCATCACCTCTACCTCTCTGACCTCCTCCTCCATCACCACTCCTACCTCAAACTACACCCCCCAGTCCCCTACGCTCTGATCTAGATGGTACAGACCCCTACGCTCTGATCTAGATGGTACAGTCCCCTGCCCTCTGATGTAGATGGTACAGTCCCCTACACTCTGATCTAGATGGTACAGTCCCCTACACTCTGATGTAGATGGTACAGTCCCCTACACTCTGATCTAGATGGTACAGTCCCCTACACTCTGATGTAGATGGTACAGTCCCCTACACTCTGATCTAGATGGTACAGTCCCCTACACTCTGATGTAGATGGTACAGTCCCCTACACTCTGATCTAGATGGTACAGTCCCCTACACTCTGATCTAGATGGTACAGTCCCCTACACTCTGATGTAGATGGTACAGTCCCCTACACTCTGATCTAGATGGTACAGTCCCCTACACTCTGATGTAGATGGTACAGTCCCCTACACTCTGATCTAGATGGTACAGTCCCCTGCACTCTGATCTAGATGGTACAGTCCCCTGCCCTCTGATCTAGATGGTACAGTCCCCTGCCCTCTGATGTAGATGGTACAGTCCCCTACACTCTGATCTAGATGGTACAGTCCCCTGCACTCTGATCTAGATGGTACAGTCCCCTGCCCTCTGATGTAGATGGTACAGTCCCCTGCACTCTGATCTAGATGGTACAGTCCCCTGCACACTGATCTAGATGGTACAGTCCCCTGCCCTCTGATCTAGATGGTACAGTCCCCTGCCCTCTGATGTAGATGGTACAGTCTCCTGCCCTCTGATCTAGATGGTACAGACCCCTACACTCTGATCTAGATGGTACAGTCCCCTGCCCTCTGATGTAGATGGTACAGTCCCCTACACTCTGATCTAGATGGTACAGTCCCCTGCCCTCTGATGTAGATGGTACAGTCCCCTGCACTCTGATCTAGATGGTACAGTCTCCTGCACACTGATGTAGATGGTACAGAATGAATGAATGAATGAATGAATGAATGAATGAAAACTTTATTTAACAGATTGCAGAATGGGTACAATACAGTACGGCTCAATACATACAATTGTTAAGGGGATGCAGACCTGAGAAAGACGTTTGTCTTGTTTCCATCAGGGTCCCCCATTTTCAATTCATATAGACATATATGACATACATGACATACAGATAGTCAGTACTGCTACATCTATACATTTATGACATACCAGATTTGCAAATACAGTACTGTTTGTGATACAGAAGGAGTCAAGAAAAGGGAGTATATACATTTGACGTAGAAACTGTACATTGGAGGTTGGGTGGGGGGGGTTGGGTACATTGGGATATTGACAACCATACTGGGTAATTTACATTGGAGGTGGTTGGGGGGGGGGGGGGGGCGGGGGGCATACTGTATAAACAAGTAACACTGTACATTGAGGGGGGGGGGAGGAGACACTGTACAAACAAACACAATTGTACATTGAACTATTGACAAAACCATACTAGGTAAATGACTGTACATTGGAGGGGGTTGGAATGATTGGGTTAGGATATTTACAGGGGCCAGTGTTGAATTGCAGTCTCCCGTAGGTGTCCCTTGAGAGAGGTTTTGAAAGTGGGTAGTGATCCACATTCCTTTACAGCTTTGGGTAGGGCGTTCCACATTGATGTGGCATAATTGCGAAACGTGTTTAGTCCCTTATTTGAGCCGAATCTGGGTTTGACATGATTTGTGGAGCTCCCTCTGGTGTTGTGATCGTGGTATTCACTGACCTTTGGGAAGTATTTTGACATGTACATGGGTACCTTGGTCGTGTAGTGTATCTTGTAGACCAGGCCCATTGCAAGTTGTTGTACTCTGTCGTCTACTCTAAGCCATCCTAGGTTGTCGAAGTGGGCAGGGGTGAGGTGGGTTCTAGGAGTAAGGTCAAGCAGTAGTCTGACCAGTTTGTTTTGAGATGTTTGTAATTTTGTTTTTAGCGCCTTTGAGGTGCTTTGGTACCATGAGGTGCAAGCATAGTCGTAGTACCCCTGAATGAGTGCTCCTGCCAGAGTCTTCAGGGTGTTCTTGTTTACCAGAGAGGAGATCCGGTACAAGAATCGAGTTCGTTGGTTGACTTTTTTTATTACATTGGATGCCATTTTGTCACAGGAGAGATTAGCCTCTAGGATGGACCCCAGGTAGGTAATTTCATCTTTCCTTGTGACAATATTGTCACCCACTGTAACTGAGAAGCCGTCGGTCTTGCTGAGTTTGTTATTTGAACCGAAGAGAATGGACTCTGTTTTGCCCATGTGTAATGATAGTTTGTTATCAGCGAGCCATATGCAGATTCTGCCTAGTTCCGAGCTGAGGGTTTTTTCAACCTGTAACTTGTTCTTGTCAGAGACCAGCAGGGCTGAGTCGTCCGCAAACAGGAACAAGTTGCAGTCACAAGCTGACGACATGTCATTTGCATAAATTAGGAACAGTAGCGGTCCTAGTATGCTTCCTTGTGGAACACCACAGCTCACTGTGAGGGGGGGGGATAGGGTACCGTTTACCTCCACCATCTGTTCCCTCCCCTCAAGGTAGGATTGCATCCAGCTCACTGATAGACTATCAAAACCAATTGCTTTTAGCTTGTCAATCAGAATGGAGTGATTGACCGTGTCAAAGCCTTTTGTAGGTCCAGCATGACCATGCCGCAGTATTTGCCTGCGTCCACCTCTTGTTTGATGTGGTCATTCAAATAGAGAAGGCATGTGTCAGTGGAGTGGGATGTTCTGAAGCCAGATTGGAATTCGTAGATTAGATTTTTTTTCCGCTAGGTACTTTTCGACCTGTTCGTAGACTATTTTTTCCATGACTTTCGAGATGGAGGTGAGAATAGAAACAGGGCGGTAGTTGCCTGGGTCTAATTTGCTGCCCTTTTTGTGCAGAGGGGGTCACCCTCGCAATTTTGAAGTCCTTGGGGACGTGTCCCTGTTTTATGGAGAGGTTTATTATGTGTGTGATGATTGGTGTGATGGCGGCTGCTGAGTCTCTGATCTAGATGGTACAGTCCACTCTGCCTCCTCCCGGGCGGCTCAGTCAGACATCAACACAAAGCAGGTTATGTTTCCCGCCACAAACAGAACCGCTGGAACCTGCTCAATCATACACTTATTCAATCGATATCTCACAGAGGAAATCATTTTCCAGCTCGCTATGTTTTACAAGGGAAGCACTTGTGGCACCGATACAGCAACAACACTGCTTACTGTTGACTCCCGGATACTGTGTATATAATAATAATAATAATATAATAATAATAATAATAATACATTGGATTTATAAAGAGCCTTTCAAGAACCCAAAGACGTTGGAATCCCATGCTGGTCCTATTGTTAGTCACCTTTGAGTCAAGCATTAGCTAAATGACTAAATGTAAATGCGGCACTATTTCTACAGTGAATGCCACAGTGTAGTTGAATAGATAGATGTCCATGAAACCTAACAGGAGTGTTTAACATTCCCTTTTTGTACGAGAGCCTGATACGTGTTTTGACCCTGGACTGTTATCCGACTACTCTAATTGCCCATCGGACTGTTGTGCTTCTATTCAATAAATATATTTTATTTGTTGAAATTGTGCTTGTGTGGACAATTGAATTTGTTTGTTTTGAACCGTGTCGAGCCTGAACACCACCAGTCTCGTCACAACACACACACACACACACACACACACCAAGCAACCAAGCAACAAACAGTATACACCACACACCAACCAACAGTATACACACACCAAGCAACCAACCAACAAACAGCTGAATGGATCTGTCAGAAAAACAATATACTGCAGATGATGAATCCATTGTTGTAGCTTGTTGTGTGAGTGATAAAGCTATTGAGCAAGCATGGCATATGATGAGCACCAACCAACCAACATTATACACACACACCAACCAACAGTATACACACACACACCAACCAACAGTATACACACACACACACACACGCACACACCAACCAACAGTATACACACACACCAACCATCTGTATACACACACACACACACACACACCAACCAACAGTATACACACACACAACCAACAGTATACACACACACCAACCAACAGTATACACACACACACACACGCACACACCAACCAACAGTATACACACACACCAACCATCTGTATACACACACACACACACACCAACCAACAGTATACACACACACACACACACACACGCACACACCAACCAACAGTATACACACACACCAACCATCTGTATACACACACACACACACACACACCAACCAACAGTATACACACACACACCAACCAACAGTATACACACACACACACACACACACACACACACACCAACCAACAGTATACACACACACCAACCATCAGTATACGCACACACACACACACACACACACACACCAACCAACAGTATACACACACACACACACACACACACACACCAACCCCTCCAACAGTATACACACACACACGTTTCATCCACAACAGGAATAATCACTCTGAGTAATTTTTTCATTTTTAAGTTAAGTTATGTTTTTTTAATTTTTTTTTTTTTTTTTTTACTTCCATTTGAATTATCTTGCAAACAGAGGCCTCTTACAGGTTCCAGCTGATGGGTATGACCTGGAAAACACAATGGGTCCATAGCCTAAAGCCTTATCTAGTACAGGTCCAAAGTTGATAACAATACCACAGAAAATGGTCTAATGGCATGTCTATGCGTTTTTCCAAATTGGTCCCTTGGAGTCTCCAAATGGAGACCCTATGTCTCCAAACGCTATAACTCTTGAACGCTTCAACGTGCAGTCAAAATATTGGGCTCTAATGAAAGGTTACACATAGAGCTATCTTCACATTGTATCAGATTCACTCTCAATATTACTGAAACAGAGTAAGTGAAGCATGAACTCATCCCATTGACAAACTTAGCTTTCAAGCAATGTATTGGTTCATTGGCATAAAAGCATTGCATCGCCTTAAAAACGAGGCCAAAGTGGTGCAAGTGCAAAACGGGTGGTATAAGACCCGGTGCATGTTAAGAGCTTAACTACTTAACTGATGGGCAAATTAGTCCGAAAACGTCTGAAAATTGCATACCCAAAGTAATCTGCAATTTATTATACTTTATAAATGAGTCTGGTCTCTTTTGAAAGGGAACATTCTGAATTTGCATCCACAACAGGAAGAATCACTCTTTGCTTTAAAAATGTTGAAGTTAAGTTATGTAAAGTTAAGTTTATGTTGTTTGTTTACTTCCATTTGAATTATCTTGCAAACAGAGGCCTCTTACAGGTTCCAGCTGATAGGTATGACCTGGAAACCATGTAATATAATATATTTTAAAAGAAATGGTAGGACAACATGGTGTCATAATGCAGAGCAACGAAACAGATAATATTTTAAACCATGTTATGACCTGCTTTCATCAGGTATTATGTCTTTCATATCGGATCTACAGAAATGTCAAATGCAGATGAAGGATAACTTCTTCTAACCAATTTCCCTTTAAATTGGTCTGTGGTACTTGGCTGCCAGGAGGCTGTACGATTCAGGTGCTTCACCAACAGTCATGGGATTCTGCACAGCTTAACCCTTTCACTGCTGCACTACTATCGTAAAGGGTTAACCTTCTTGTAGTGTGGCAGTGAAAGGGTTAATGGATAATGGGTTTCCAGCTGAGATGTTGATTGGTACCATCAAGGATAACCATCAAGTTTGATTAACTTATCTTGTTGTCAATACCTTGAGATCACATTTGAACCATTTCCTCCTGCACCCACACCCCTTACCCTAAACCAGGTTAGTATCTTCCCTACCCCTACACCCCTTACCCTAAGCTAGGTTTGTGTCATATTCCCTACCCCTACACCCCTTACCCTAAACTGGGTTTGTGTCATATTCCCTACCCCTACACCCCTTACCCTAAACTGGGTTTGTGTCATATTCCCTACCCCTACACCCCTTACCCTAAACTGGGTTTGTGTCATAATTCCCTACCCCTACACCGCTTACCCTAAACTGGGTTTGTGTGATACCCAATCCCTACACCGCTTACCCTAAAGGAAGCTGGAAGCTGGTAGTGGAGCAGGTACGGCGACCATAGGAAGTAGTGTGGTGTACAAGCAGTGACAGTGGATGAACTGAGAAAGTGTAGAGAAGAGGAAGATTAGCTGGAAGGATGTTGTGTTTTTATTATAAAGTTAATTTCACTGTTTATTGTACTTCCTTTTTAAACGTACTCAGTGCAGCTTGAAGGTCATGTTTTCAAACACTGGCGTCTCACGGCTCTCTGTGAACTAAGCTGTCATACTCCTCTAAACATAGATCAGCGTTCATGACAAATACCTTCTAAATCAAAACCATACAGTCGTACAGGAGACGACAACTCCTCTCGACAGGAGCAGCTGTGCTCCGACGATAACCCTGTTGTTCTGTGGCAGAAGACAGAAGAGGCTTAAATCCTCCGAGTTCCTGTCCAAGTTTGACGGGCGGAGGGGGGGAGGGGGGAGGGGGGAGGGGGGAGGGGGTCAGGGGGGAGGGCGGAGGGGGGGGAGGGGGGTGAGGGGGTCAGGGGGGAGGGGGGAGGGGGGGAGGGGGTCAGGGGGGAGGGCGGAGGGGGGGGGAGGGGGGGGAGGGGGTCAGGGGGGGAGGGTGGAGGAAGGTGTTCTCTGACACAGACAAACACACACGTGAATACACAAGAACACAGACAAACACGCACACGTGAATACACAAGAACACAGACAAACACGCACACGCACACGTGAATACACAAGAATACAGACAAACACGCACATACACACGTGAATACACAAGAACACAGACAAACCCAGGCATGCACATGCACACGTAAATACACAAGAACACAGATAAACACACACATGCACACGCACACGTGAATACACAAGAACACAGACAAACCCACGCATGCACATGCACACGTAAATACACAAGAACACAGATAAACACACACATGCACACGCACACGTGAATACACAAGAAGACAGACAAACACACACATGCATACGCACACGTGAATACACAAGAACACAGACAAACACACACATGCACACGCACATGAATACACAAGAACACAGACAAACCCACGCACATGCACAGTTGCACACGTGAATACACAGTAGGGCTGTCCCAGACTAAGGATTTGTATAGTCGATTTGTAGTCGCCAAAATTTGCCGATAGTCGACTATTAGTCGACTATAAAAAAATTAAATAAAATAAAAATAAAAGTATAATATATATAATTTTTTTTTTTTTATTATTCCATTTGGGCTGTGGGGGGTGCTTAATGTCTGAAGGAGTCAACGGAAGGCTTCTTGTCCTCTGCGAAAGCATGCAATTGGTCCACTGATGGATACATCTTGATATTTGTCTAGTCTAGTGTGTTCATTAGATGGGTGAAATCCTCTTTCAGTGCCTCTGTGCCTGTTTTCTTAGGCAGTTAGCCTCTGGTATTCGTGCCATTAGCGTTAGCCACGCTTCTAGGCCTCTTTTCTTTTGGAAAGAATGAGAAAAAATAAATAATAATAATAATAATAATATATATATATTTTTTTTGCAGTCGACTAAGAGGTTGGCAGTCGACTATGGCAGTCGACTATTCGACTAATAGGGGTCAGCCCTAATACACAGACAAACACACACATGTGAATACACAAGAACACAAGACAGGAGGGGCTTCCGGTATCATGGAGTGAAGACGTGCATCGCTTCACTTCACTTGCTCCCCCAGCTTTTGTAATTTTTCATTTTTAATACCCTCACTAGTCTCCACATTTTTCTTATAAATAATGATTTCCACATTTTAAAACTTTTAGTGGTGAGATATGGTGGACAACTAACCAACTAAGCATGGTACGTCTTACTCAAAAGCTGAGAAGCTACATCTTCAAATGCTGTCCTTGCCGGAGATGACTCTAAGTGGCTCTAGCTTCGCGGCTATCAATGTGCTCCTTGCAGAGCTGTTCGACACTCGCTCAGAAGCCTACCGCAAAGCCGTGTCAGCCGAGATAAGAGCAGTGGTCAGAACCCTGGACAAAAAGGTAGGAATTATCCATACAAAGACCATGGACAATACCTTACAAGTACCTTGCTAACGGAGGAGGCTAGCCGACAAGAGCAATGATTACAGCACCTCGAGTTGGACCTGTGAGGATTGTTCCGCACGCTTCAAGGTCAAGGTACCAATTACCGTCGCGCACCTGATGTGTGTTGTAATCAGCTCACTGGAGGCCTTCATATACTCTGGGTTTCCTAACGTTCATTGTCGGGTCGTTTTGGATTTCCACTGGCTGCTGCTTGTTTTCCCTGTGTTGTACCTCGCCTTTTTCTCTCCAGGACGTCTGTTGGAAGTCGCCGCTGTTGCTTGCTTGCCATTCTTTGGACCCCTGCCTCGTAGACCGCTTTGCGCAATTGCGTCTTGGTGAGTTTTTGGAACGTTCTTTTTGGATACTGTTTTTCTCGTAAATTCCGGGACTCGGGACCTTTCTGTTTTTTGTGTGTTTTGTTAAACACTGAAGAGGAGCCGCTTCTTGTTATCACGGACTCAGCTAGTTAAACACTGAAGAGGAACCGCTTGTTGTTATCACGGACTCAGCTAAGACAATACTGGACTGCTTGTAATCCCGTTTGCTCGTCTAGTGACATTCTCTCTCTCTCTGTTTCCTGAGTGGATCGACGAGTAGCTGCAGAGCAGCAGAGGCAGAGGCGCAACGCCACAGTGCCTCTCAGCCCAGAAGACGTGCTGCAGAGCCGCGGACAACTCTGCCAAGAACATTCTCCCTTTGCGTTTTGTTGTTTATTTGCTCATTCCTATTTCATAAATAAATACGCCCTCGTTTTTGGCTAACTCTGAACTACCTGTCTGTGCCGTGCTGTTGGGGTCGGTTTCAAACCATAACATTAGGACCCGACCATGACGACCCCAGCCGACACAGACAGAGTTAGGGCAGCGTTGGCGGTCCAGATCGAGTTGACCAACGACCACAGCCTACAGTTAGGTGCGGCTGCTGTGCAGGACCTCCGGGCCCAGGTCCAGCTTATTCTGGATTCCCTTGACACTCTGGCCACCCAGCAGACTACCCAGGGTAATCAGCAGGCTGTTATTCTGCACCAGCTACAGGCTCTCAGTGCAGCATTTAACACCCTGCTTTTAACCCCACCTGTCCCAGGAGTCTCAGCCAGATCACCACCCGCAGCCGCGGCAGACCCACGCCTCCCGACCTCGCACCTCGGGAGCCCCGTCTCTCCGAACCACGTTTGTTCGAGGGTAACTTCGAGGATTGTGCCACATTCATCATGCAATGTGAGTTGGTTTTCCTTCATCAACCCAGCCGATTTTCGTCAGAGGGAGCCCGAGTAGCTTACATGACTAACCTGCTCACAGGCCGAGCAGCACAGTGGGTCACTGCTTCCTGGTCTATGAGGGCCGATTTTTGTTACTCCTGCCCAGACTTCGTGGCAGAGCTCCGAAGGGTTTTCCACCACCCAGCTCGTGGCCAGGACCCGGGAGCTCGGATGGGCACCTTCCGGCAGGGCAGTGGCAGTGTCACCGACTACGCGCTGGAGTTCAGACTGGCCGCAACCGAGAGCGGTTGGAATGATCGGGCGCTTCATCTCACCTTCCTGAAGGGGCTCAACGACACTGTAAGGGACCAGCTCGCGACCCAAGAGGAGCCCGATTCTCTCGAGGGCCTAATCAGCCTCGCTATCCGCATCGACGGACGCCTCCGGGAGAGAAGGCGTGAGAGAGCACGACTGGGACCCCCAGACGTTCCCCAGACCCCCCGTCCTCGTGACCGTTCTGCTGACCGTCCTGCCCCCTCCGTGACTGGTGGTTTTTTTCCCTCCCGAGCTGTGACCGAGGAGGAACCCATGCAGCTGGGACGCACCCGCCTTAGCCCGGCCGAACGGGAGTCCAGGCTCTGGTCCGGCCTTTGTCTCTACTGCGGCCGGGATGGACACGTGTCTCCAATTGCCCTACCCGGCCAAGAGGACCAGGCTCGCCAGGACCCCGGGAGATCCTGGTGAGCCGTTTTTCCTGTTCCCACACCCGTGCACCACCTAACCGTCTGACGAGCGTCACCCTAGCCTGGGCGGACCAGCGGGCGATGGTGGGTGCACTCATTGACTCTGGTGCTGATGGGAGTTTCCTGGACGTTGAGTTTGCCACCCGGGCTAACATTCCACTTGAGGACCTCGAGAGGCCCTTGGAGGTTTTCGCGCTGGATCATCACCGCCTGGCTGACATCACTCAACGCACCTGTCCTGTCCTCCTCACCGTTGCTGGTAACTACGTTGAGAGACTCCAGTTTTTTATTAGCAGATCCCCTCTTGTCTCAGTAGTCCTGGGTCGGCCCTGGCTCGCGCTGCATGAGCCCCACATCGCCTGGTCCTCCGGCACCATCAGGGGGTGGAGCTCCTCCTGTCATGCCCAGTGTCTTCAGGCGGCGTCCAGTCCTTCGCCCCGGGGTTCCCCTTGTGTCACTGTCTCCAGCCCCCTCACCGGTCCTCTGTCCCCGTCTCCGGTCCCCCTCTCCGGGCCTCTGTCGCTGTCTCTAGCCCGCCTTTCCGGGCCTCTGTCTCTGTCCCCCTCTCCAGTGCCCCTGATCACCGGCTTCCTTCGGTCCCATCCGGGCAAGCCGAGGCGGGGTAGGTCGCCGGGTGGCTCCCGTGGAGGGGGGATACTGTGAGGATTGTTCCGTTGCCGCCGCACGCTTCAAGGTCAAGGTACCAATTACCGTCGCGCACCTGATGTGTGTTGTAATCAGCTCACTGGAGGCCTTCATATACTCTGGGTTTCCTAACGTTCATTGTCGGGTCGTTTTGGATTTCCACTGGCTGCTGCTTGTTTTCCCCGTGTTGTACCTCGCCTTTTTCTCTCCAGGACGTCTGTTGGAAGTCGCCGCTGTTGCTTGCTTGCCATTCTTTGGACCCCTGCCTCGTAGACCGCTTTGCGCAATTGCGCCTTGGTGAGTTTTTGGAACGTTCTTTTTGGATACTGTTTTTCTCATAAATTCCGGGACTCTGGACCTTTCTGTTTTTTGTGTGTTTTGTTAAACACTGAAGAGGAGCCGCTTGTTGTTATCATGGACTCAGCTAGTTAAACACTGAAGAGGAACCGCTTGTTGTTATCACGGAATCAGCTAAGACAATACTGGACTGCTTGTAATCCCGTTTGCTCGTCTAGTGACATTCTCTCTCTCTCTGTTTCCCGAGTGGATCGACGAGTAGCTGCAGAGCAGCAGAGGCAGAGGCGCAACGCCACGGTGCCTCTCAGCCCAGAAGACGTGCTGCAGAGCCGCGGACAACTCTGCCAAGAACATTCTCCCTTTGCGTTTTGTTGTTTATTTGCTCATTCCTATTTCATAAATAAATACGCCCTAGTTTTTGGCTAACTCTGAACTACCTGTCTGTGCCATGCTGTTGGGGTCGGTTTCAAACCATAACAGGACCAGGCTATCAGGCTAGCCGACCTAGCTAGGATCCAAGCTAAACTCACTGAGGTACAATTCCACGAAAGACGGAATAACATAAGAATTATCGGTCTACTGGAGGACATTGAAGGACCCCAACCATCACGCTTGTTTCCTGAGATGTTGCAAGAAGTCCTGGGCAAAGAATTGCTGGCTAGCCCGCCTGAGTGTGATAGAGCGCACCGCACACTCATTTCCAAAACCGGCAAAAGGACAGAGACCGAGAACCGTAATTATTCGGATCCATAAATTAGAGCTAAAGGAGTTGATCATCCGCAAGGCCCGACCTAAGAAGGGCAAGCTGTTGTACAAAGGCCATCACATCGCTTTTTATGAAGACTACCCACCGGAGATTGTGGCTCAACGCAAAGAATACAAGGAAGCCATGTCTGAGCTGTGGCAACGGGGCTTCAAGCCGACTCTACTCTTCCCAGCCAAGCTATCCATTGTAACCAAGCAGGGAACGAGGAGGAGGCTTGGGTCGGTGACTTCCTGGAGGACGTTCGGCAGAACCCAGAACTTACCAAAGACTCTTGCTAACAATGTGGTTGTCGGCCGTGTCTACCGTTAGACCAAGCTAAGTTGGCCACGCTCATGAGACTATACATTTTGCTGGGCTAAGCTAAGTCAGTCAATTAAAGGGGACCTGCATTGCTATTCCTAGCACTATTTGGGCAACTTTACACAATTCCTGTGAGTCTATTGAAGACATCTGTAAGTTTTTTTTTCAAAGAAATTCATTGTTTTATTTTTCTTATCAAGTACTCAAAAGCCTCATTTCATAGCATCAGTATTTCAGGCTGTGATGGTCTGGCTCCGCCCATAAGCACTTAGTGACAGTCATCCACACAGTCTGCGACTGGTAGACAGAGAGAGATAGAGAGAGAGAGAGAGAGAGAGAGAGAGAGAGAGAGAGAGAGAGAGAGAGAGAGAGAGAGAGGGGGGTGGGATAGAGAGAGAGAGGGGGAGAGGGAAAGAGAGAGAGAGAGAGAGAGAGAGGGTGGGATAGAGAGAGAGAGGGGGAGAGGGAAAGAGAGAGAGCGAGAGAGAGAGAGGGAGATAGAGAGAGAGAGAGAGAGAGAGAGACCCAGACTCAGCGGGACTGAGAATGAAACGCTGTGTAAACAAGCACACGCAGACGCAGGCTCTCTCCTCTCTCTCAGCAAGGCAGATAGTGAAACCCGACACCTCGACTGCACTCTGCGAGGGAGAGAGAGAGAGAGATAGAGAGGGAGAGAAAGAGGGAGAGACAGAGAGAGAGAGGGAGAGAGAGAGAGAGAGAGAGCCCCGGACTCAGCGGGACTGAGAATGAAACGCTGTGTAAACAAGCACACGCAGAAGCGGGCTCTCTCCTCTCTCTCAGCAAGGCAGATAGTGAAACCCGACACCTCGACTGCACTCTGCGAGGGAGAGAGAGAGAGACAGAGAGGGAGAGAGAGAGGGAGAGACAGTGAGAGAGAGAGGAGAGAGAGAGAGAGAGAGAGAGAGAGAGAGAGAGAGAGAGAGAGAGAGAGAGAGAGAGAGAGAGAGAGAGAGAGAGAGAGAGAGAGAGGGAGAGAGAGAGAGAGCCCCGGACTCAGCAGGACTGAGAATGAAACGCTGTGTAAACAAGCAGACGCGGGCTCTCTCCTCTCTCTCTCTCTCTCTCTCTCTCTCTCTCTCTCTCTCTCTCTCTTTCTCTCTCTCTCTCTCTCTCTCTCTCTCTCTCTCTCTCTCTCCCTCTCTATCTCTCTATCTCTCTCCCTCGCAGAGTGCAGTCGAGGTGTCGGGTTTCACTATCTGCCTCGCTGAGAGAGGAAGTGATTTCCACTCGCTCTGCTATCGCTGTGTGGGCTGCCTAGGTTGTGGGCGGGCATTGGCTCCAACCACAGAGCCAATCGGATCACTATCCGCTTCCCCAGCGCCACGTGACGTCACCATGCACTTCAAATCAGAACGACCTGATTAAAATGGACCAGGAAATGAATGACCTGAATGACGGCAATCCGCCAATATGGTATTTAGAGACAAAAACACATTGATACTAACTCCTATTACTGTAATACAATGCTAGAGACTCAAAAAAGACATTTATAATGCATGTCACCTTTAAGCTATGCTAGGTTAAGCTAAGTCAGTCAATTAAGCTAAGTCAGCTATGTTCCTTTATTAAGCTAACGGGTTATAACAGATTGAGCTACATTGGCTAACAGGTTCATGTTAGGCTGGCCCAGGACAACTATATTCATTCATTAAGAGTATACAAATCTGAGACAAACTGTCTTGAGGTTGTTCTGTCCCTGATAAGCTTAATAAAAGGGTGTGGGTGTAGTGTTTGAGCCCACGGAACCCTATGCGCCTTAAGCGCCGACCTTAGTTGTAAGTAGAGGAAAATGCACACGCCGGGGAGATCATAAAATTCTCTTAGGTCCTGAAACATGCGAAGGCCGGTTTTATCATATCCCCCAGAGTGTGAACTTTCCTTTCCCATTCAGGATTGTTAATGGGTTTATGCCCAACAAGTAGTTGTTGGTTATGAAATGTTGGAGAGTCAAGGGTCCATGGGCACTTGACAGCACAAGACCTCTGTACATTACACCATGTTTGAATCACATGGGATATGATAGGACCACATCATAATTAACATTTTGATATAGGGGTGTTTGAGTATACTATATCTTGTAATCTTTGCGGTAAGACTGCTGCTGCCTCTAAGGTACGCCACGACACAGCAATTTCAGGATCAAACCAGCTTATCAGGGGTCTCAGCGAGGGACCAGAGGTATCATTTAAAATCGGGGATTGCTAAACCCCCATCCATTTTCCTACATTGAGTGGTGGTTCGTTTGATTCTTGGACGTTTGTTGTTCCAAATAAATTTAGATATCATAGTTTGTTACTTGCACCAGTGGTCTATTGGAGGGGGTAAGGGGAGCATTGAGCTGACAAAGTGTATCCTTTGGCAGTACGTTCATTTTAACTATGGATGCTCAGGCTTGTAATGAGTTGGGAAGGCTCGACCATCTATTTAGATCTTTAAGGTGGGGATAATCTCGATGCCTAAAGTGTTCAACTATGGGGATGCCGGCTGGTAGTTGTACTCATTCAGAGGTAAACAAGCTGATTTGGGCCAATTAATTTTGTGTCCGATTGGAAGGGGTCTTTCATAAAAAATAGTAAGTCATCGGCATAAAGAGACATTTTGTGTGGGGTATCATTGATTGTTATAGGGACGATTTCTTCTGTTTGTCTTATAAATTGGGCTATTGGTTCGACGGAAATCGTGAAAAGTCCAGGGCCCTCATTTATCAATGGTGCGTACTGCGTATATGCACAGATATGTGCGTAAACCGTGCATACGATCATTTCTAAGCAAAGTGTGGGACTTATCAAAATGAACGTGTGCTTGAGATTGTGCATATATCTATGCACAGCTCAGACCATGCATACATGTCACCAAGCAGTAGAATATGAAGACTGCAACATGAGATGGACTTTCATGCATTAGTTTCAACATTGACGTGTTCTGTATGACCCGCAATTCATTATAGTTCATTGTAAAATAGCGACAGTAGTGTAATTATTGTCAAACTCTATAAATAGTATTTTGGAATAGGTCTTTCTTTCCGAATGAATGCAGCATGGTTTATCTATATAGCGTTATCGGAATACTAAGGGGTGTGCTGACTTTCCGAATGAATGCAGCATGGTTTATCTATATAGCGTTATTGGAATACTACAGGGTGCGCTGACTGCGCTCCACAGGGAGCTGTTTTCAGAGATAGGGCAGTCTATTTGCAGAGAGAACATAATATTAATTAGAGTCCACTACCCGAGACACATTCTCCTTGATTTGTTCTGCAATTTGGGAGCGTGGAACAAAACGCACAAATGCCATCCCCATGCACATTCAAGTCCTCTCCACCCTTGGGTCTTTGGCCACTGGCACGGTCCATCATGATATATTGGAGATGGATCGAGCAATAGACTGTTACAATACCACCCATGTAGCTGTCAAAGCTCCATCACAAATTCAGTTATGTGAATAGAAAGGGATTCAACTCAGTCAATGTTGCGATGCGCATTTGGCTGATACATGTCGTTGCTCTGACCGGGAGGAAGGCACGCATTGTATTGAATAAAATTTGAATGTTATTACTGGGGTATCCGCTTAAATGCAGGTGATCAGGGTTATCCACTGAAGCCATAGTTAATGACTATGACCAACCCAACGAACGACCCAACAGGAGTACAATTATAACGGGCTCATGCACGAACAAGAGCCCTATTTAATATTTAATGCGATTAAATATTGTTTAAAATAAAAAGTGAAATGCTATTATTTTGTGTGCCATGTTTCCAAATAAGAAATACTTTCTAGCTTCAATTTGTTGGTTAGAATAGATGACCTCCGTTTCATTGAGAGCAAGATTGATCACGGAGGACTCGCTCTCAGTGAAGTTTCAAGTCCGCTTAGTCGATTATTCTACATTCCATGGGGGTGTTTCATTACCATATATGGTTATTTAGGGCGGTTCAGTATGCAAATTCTTACAATCATGCACAAGCATAGACGGTAAGAACATTGGTATTTATCAACACGGAGTGTGCGTACGACCTGTGCACGCACGGTTGATAGATCCAGATTTTCTGTGCATAGAGACATTCTAAATTCCGTGCTTAGGAACGAAAATAGAACACTTTTACACGCATTATTGATAAATGAGGGCCCAGGACTCAAAGGGCAACGCTGTCTGGAAGATCCGGGAACAGTGGGGAGCATATTTTGCCTGCCATTATCATTGCTGACGGTGAGGCATACATTTTTTTTTATTTTGAACCTTTCTAAAATCTCTGTCGATGTCTGATGTATATATTGTATATAATTGTACCATTATTGTACAATTGTACCATTGTTATGCCGACAATACTCAACTCTTCCTCTCCTTCCCTCCCTCAGATATCCACGTCTCTGTGCGGATCTCGGCCTGTCTGTCCGACATCTCAGCCTGGATGACGTCCAACCACCTCAAACTGAACCTAAGCAAAACAGAATTGCTCCACCTGCCGGCCAAATCCTCCCCCCTAACCGACCTTTCAATCACAGTCGAGAATGCAGCTGTGACTGCGTCCCCGACCGCCAAGAACCTTGGTGTTGTCCTCGACGACCAATTGAACTTCTCTGCTCACATCGCAGCGACGACCAGAACCTGCCGATTCCTCCTGAGCAATGTCAGAAGGATACGCCCCTTCCTGACAAAAGAAGCCACCCAACTCCTCGTCCAATCAACAGTCATCTCCCGCCTCGACTACTGCAATGCACTGCTCGCTGGCCTCCCGGCCACTGCCACTAAGCCTCTTCAACTCATTCAGAACGCAGCGGCCCGCCTGATCTCAAACCTACCGAAGTCGGCCCATGTCACCCCACTTCTTAGGGACCTGCACTGGCTCCCCATTGCTGCACGAATCCGCTTCAAGGCCCTCGACCTAGCATACCGTGCGGCAAAGGGAACCGCTCCCGCCTACCTCCGGTCAATGGTCTCTAACTACACACCCTCAAGACCCCTACGCTCTGCATCTTCTGGCCGCCTCAGACCTACTCCTATCCAAGCTCCGGGAGGGTCATCAAAGAGAAGTCGCCTATTCTCAGTCCTTGCCCCACAATGGTGGAATGAACTACCCACCCCAGTTAGGACAGCCGAATCACGTCCAATCTTTCGCCGTCGACTAAAGACGCACTTCTTCAACCATTATCTGAATTAAAAAAAAAAAAAAAAAAAAAAAAAAAATCTAACCCTAACTAACCGTACTGTCATGCACTTGTCCTAATAAACTAACCTACACTGTAGCACTCAACACTTTGATGAACATTGTTGCTCAGCTGATAGAGTTGTGCCCTTCCTGATGGCTTGTCGTACAGAACTTGTAAGTCGCTTTGGATAAAAGCGTCAGCTAAATGACTAAATGTAAATGTAAATGTAAATGTATATTTTTTATTATTACTCTATATGAAAATATTACCCATAGCACCTTTAAATAGAGACCAGAAGAAATGTTAAATTTCTCTCACAGATCCACCACCAGCTCTATCGTTCCGTCAGTAGTGAACCGACCCCTGCATGTAAACCCAGATCTGTCAGCTTGTGCCATGGTGGTTTTGTAGGTCAGTCTGTGGTGATGTATGACCTGCCTGGGTCTCTGAGCCTCTGGGGCAAAACACTGTGTTTACCTTCCTGCACCTCCGCCTGGGTGACTGAGCCTCTGATAACAGGTGGATCAGCAGCTAGGGTTCAGGGATAAAGCCCTGTGTACACATACAGTATGCAGCACATAAACATATACTGTACATACTTCCACACACACACACACAGACACATTATGTACCAAGACTCCCATACAGGGTAGGTTGCATGGTGTGCTGGCAATGATGGATGCTGTAGAGAAGAAACCATACAGAAATGGTCCATACGGTGGCTCTTGGGGGACTTAGAGCACGTAAATCAAATGCACTGACACCACAGCATATGGCCTTGTTCATCACACGCCCATGGACATTATCAGCACGCGCTCACAAACACAGCAGACAGAACGGGAGTTTGGATCACACTAAATAAGGGAGAATGTGGGGAAAGCAGAAGGAATATGACGTGCAAGCATTTAGTGAAATTAAGCAAATGTTTTGTATTTCAGATGCTACTGTAGATGCTGTCTCTGATTTTGTCTCAGAGACATGACTCTGGCTAAAATGTCACAATTGTTCATTTGTATTTAATGTCTCTTTCAACCAAGAGAAGGAAAGTATAATTTAAGAGGGTTATGTATTCTTAAAACATGTACAAAGGTAAGAACTAATGTAAAAGCTAGATGTGTTTCAATTTTGGGAGTTAAATTAGTGACGGGTTGAAGTTGTGTAGTTCTCAGGGGAGATTTGAAAAAGCCTTAAGCGATAAAATAATTCAGGAGTAGAGTTTTGAGTAAAACATCAAACATTTGTTTTTTTCTTTCAAAAAATTATATCTTGCAGCATATTTTAAGTTTTTCTTTCTCATATTAAAATATATTTAGTTTTTAAGAATTTGTAAAGGATAGGCAAAAATAAGCATGTGCTTCAGCCTATTCCTTTTTTCGTCGTTGATTTTGGATTGTGTGTGTGAGCTTGCCCTGAATATGTACATTTGTGATTTTCTTTTATTTTCCTTTTGTAAATCCACACGGGTGTGTTTGATTTGTCTGTAAACAAGACCAAAAAATCAACTTCATTCATTCATTCATTCATTCATTCATTCATTTATTCATTCATTCATTCATTCATTCATTCATTCATAATAATGTTGTTTCATCTTCATCTTCAGATACGCTAAACACTCACATAGACATGCATACAGACATGCATACTCACTGATACGCTACACACTCACATAGACATGCATACTCACTGATACGCTACACACTCACATAGACATGCATACTCACTGATACACTACACACTCACATAGACATGCATACTCACTGATACACTACACACTCACATAGACATGCATACTCACTGATACACTACACACTCACATAGACATGCATACTAACTGATAGACTACACACTCACATAGACATGCATACTCACTGATAGACTACACACTCACATAGACATGCATACTAACTGATACACTACACACTCACATAGACATGCATACTCACTGATACACTACACACTCACATAGACATGCATACTCACTGATACACTACACACTCACATAGCCATGCATACTAACTGATACACTACACACTCACATAGACATGCATACTAACTGATACACTACACACTCACATAGACATGCATACTAACTGATACACTACACACTCACATAGACATGCATACTCACTGATACGCTACACACTCACATAGACATGCATACTAACTGATACACTACACACTCACATAGACATGCATACTCACTGATACACTACACACTCACATAGACATGCATACTCATTGATACACTACACACTCACATAGACATGCATACTAACTGATACACTACACACTCACATAGACATGCATACTAACTGATACACTACACACTCACATAGACATGCATACTCACTGATACACTACACACTCACATAGACATGCATACTCACTGATACACTACACACTCACATAGACATGCATACTAACTGATAGACTACACACTCACATAGACATGCATACTCACTGATACACTACACACTCACATAGACATGCATACTCATTGATACACTACACACTCACATAGACATGCATACTAACTGATACACTACACACTCACATAGACATGCATACTCACTGATACACTACACACTCACATAGACATGCATACTCACTGATACACTACACACTCACATAGACATAATAATAATACATTGTATTTATAAAGCGCTTTTCAGGAACCCAAATACACTGAAAACTAATATGCATACTAACTGACACGCTACACACTCACATATACATGCATACTCACTGATACACTACACACTCACATATACATGCATACTTACTGATACACTACACACTCACATATACATGCATACTCACTGATACACTACACACTCACATATACATTTATACTAACTGATACAGTACACACTCACATACTCACTGATACACTACACACAGACACACACATATACTCACTACACACTCACATACTCACAGATTCCTGTTCATCCCCTCTCTCTTCTGGGGCGCTAGAAACATCGCCCCACTGACTGTGAAAAATGCACGGAGCAACATAAATGCACCTAGCAAAAAATGTCGTCAGTGTCTTCAAATATGATGCCTAGTAAAGGGCGATTCATTTAGCGCCCAAAGCAGAGTCATTGGTGTGTTAGGGGGTGCAGACTGACGTGATGACGATGACAATGACGAATGCATTTGAGAGGAGACATTTTGTGGGAGAAAATACAAATAAAAGAGCTTGACGCAGACATCGCGTCCTGAATCCCGTCAACCAGAAAATAATGAACTAACGCTAATAGTTTTTGTCGTCGGAAATTGATAATAATCACAAGATACATTCAGACAGTGTTGGATCTAACAAAATGGATTTATGGACACATTTTATGGAAAGTTCAAGCTCGGGACCACAAAGCTTCTCGAAGGGTTAGCGCGACACGTGCCGGCTCTTCCCGTTCAATCGGGGTTAGCCTGCCAGCTCTAGAAGAGATCTATGGTGCCAGGCTGCTTTCCCGTGCCTCTGGCATTATCAACGACCCCTCTGGTCACCCAGCCGCAGGCCCCTTTGCCCCCCTCCCGTCGGACAGACGCTACCGCTCCATCACATGCTCTACCTCTCGGTTTACTAAGAGCTTCTTCCCCAGTGCTGTGCGCAGCCTGAATAACTCCAAAGGCTAGATTTGTATATTATCCTATTGTATTTTGGTGTGTTATTTAGTCAGGTTGTGGAAGTGCTTTTTCTGTGTGTCTGTGCATCACGCACTTTGATTATATGCACTTTTTTACTCTAAATGTGTGCCTCATTGCATTATGCACTTTACCACTTTAGGGGCTGTTGATATCAACCTTAGCATTTGTCCTTTTATACTGTCTGTTTTTTTTATTTTTTATTTTTGTACTGTTTCTACTCTGCTCCTGTATTGGATTAGTTGTAGACACACAGTGTTGCTCTGTACCTGTATTCCAATGTGGATTCGTCCACACATGGCAAATAAAATCTCTGACTCTCTGACTCTGAAAATCTGCATAAAATGTATACCTAGGTAAATGGAATATTGCTCCACTTCTACAAGGGCTATTTGCATATTCTTGGTATCTATGGACCTCAGTGAATGTATTCACAGTGTCAGAAATATTGTGTCTATTACTAGGCTTGCTTAAATTGTGATGAAACAAAGGAAAATATGAATTAGGATTTTTCTTTTAATCTTTGACAGTGAATAACACCATGATAATAATGACCAAACTTAAAAAATCATGTGTACAAAAAATCGAAGGAAATTAATAAAGGGAAGATGATAAAACCGAAGGTTCTGTATACAGTACTGAATTCTCCCATCATGACCAATGCAATTTGAAATATTATTATAGAATATAGAATATATGCTTATACATTACCTTATTATAGCCAATTCGCACATTTATATATATATATATATATATATATATATATATATATATATATATATATATATATATATATATATATATATATATATATATATATATATATATATATATATATATATATATATATATATATATATATATATATATATATATATATATATATATATATATATATATATATATACATATATTATCTTTCAAATGCCCGAGTTAAATTTGGATTTAGTATCACCAGGCGTGCATAATAACAGATAATGATATCTACTGTAATTTACTGTAGTTTTTTCCTCACAGTGCAACCATTTTTAAACTAATTTCAGATCTAATTGTTCCTACATGCTAACAATAGGGAGGAGAAACTAACTGCGTTTCAATATTTGTCAAATTGTTACCTTTTGTGGCTTATTATCGCAAATTATTATAGTTATTGCCATATTCATAATTCAACTCTGAACTTTGAACCCCCATAAAACTTGAAGGGAAATGTAGTTCGGAAAAATTTCAACGCTGGTCCACAGCTATGCATGCCCTCGACAAAATGGCCGCAGACAAACTACAATTCCGTTTTTTCAACATTTTCAAAATGGTCGCCGTTGCGGATTATAGTTCAGCTAAACGAGAAGGTAAAACCATATTATGACACTTTTAACCTATTGCTAAACTAACACTTTGATGATAATATACATTCTACATGCTTTTGTGACATGTTAGTGATGTTAATACTTGAAAACGTTTGATTTTAAAATCGCTAATTATTTCCATCACTCATGAAAATATGCCTATTATGATCATAATGTCAAAAGGGGTCGGTACCGATCCCGTGGGGGGGAACAGGTTAATATATTATGATATTGTAGACACCTGAATATGTCTGACAATAATTCAATGTATCTAAAGCTAATTCCTTGCATTCCCTGTGTTCGCGAGGACGTTGTGTAACCGGCTGACCGCTCTTGATCCTCCCTATCCTAACATTGACACTTAACTTGCTACCTCTCTTGATCCTCCCTATCCTAACATTGATACTTCATAGTGGGACAGGATACAGGTGCCGCCAGGGGGAGCTGGTGATGACGTTGGGCAGGGAGATACAGGTGAAGAAGGATGGGCTCAGGGCGTGGCGCCGACGGGAGGTACTTCCTCTTCAGCGTTTTCCACAGAGGGGAGAGGACGCACGGAGCTGGAGCTCCGGAGATCAAGCACGCAAGATATAAACTCAGTTACAAAGCGGGTTAGTAATGAGTATGCGATAGCTTAGCTTTTAGTTAATGCGGAAGAGACATTGTGAACGTAGAAGCAGTCGAGCGACTGCCGAAGAGTGTGGTAGATATTGCCCACATTGTTTTTTAGCTTAAGTATATGTGTCATGACAGGGGGTTCACCACGACCCACAGCTTAGCTTTGTTTAGGCTAGCACCACAGTTTAGCCCGCGTGTTGCCCCCCTTCAGCCCAGCAGCAGACGTCACTACACTGCACGCTCCTCCAGCCCCTCCGAGCCGTTACCCCAGCAGTCACCTGCCCAACGTCTACCCAGCCCCGCTGCCTGCTATCATGGGACCTATCGTCGGCCATCTCACCACACGGACGGTTGGTTGTGGGAGCGGGCCCGCTATTTGGATAAGTACAGCAAGCGCTCCGAGTGCTGAAACTTTATCGGTACAAACAAACAGCATGTATTAAGGCCATCCTACAGGCGCAGCATTTTGAAGCAGTAATCCACGCATTTGTGACTACTAGGCTGGATTACTGCAATGCACTTTATATAGGGGTGAGTGGATCCTCGGTTGCTCGCCTTCAGATGGTGCAGAACGCCGCTGCGTCTTTTAACTGGCACTCGTAAACATGAGCACATCTCACCGATTCTATCCTCACTCCACTGGCTCCCTGTGGATTTTAGGATTCAATTTTAAATGATTTTATTTGCTTTTAAAGCTCTTCATGACCTTGCCCCACCCTACCTCTCTGAGCTGTTGCAGTTCTATGCACCTTCCCGCTCTCTCAGGTCCTTGTGGTGCCTAAAACTAGGCGTAAGCTCAGGGGGGACCGTGCTTTCTCCGTTGTCGCCCCCAAAATGTGGAACGAGCTGCCGCTGCAGATTAGGCCTCATCACTGCCCCGTTTCAAAGGCCTCCTTAAGACCCACCTTTTCTCTCTGGCTTTCGATCTTATTGTTTTATTGTGTTATTGTTGTATCGTTTTGTTACATTTCTTTTGCTTTTAAATACATTTAAGTACTCTGATCTATTTAAATTTGTATTGTTGCCTATGTTTATCTTTTTTTCTTTTCTTTTTAGTACTCTTGTTCTTTTTTCTATTTTTTAGTGCTGCTTATAGTTTTTTAATATGCTGCCTCTGTACAGCACGTTGTGCCCCTGTGGCTGTTAAAGCGCTTTATAAATAAAGTTGGATTGGATTGGATTGGATTACAGATTTAACAGTCTCACACTCACCTGGGGATACAGACTTTATAGCTGCACCGTTACCAAGGATACCCTAGTATTACATATGAAATATAAAATAACAGCATAAATATATACAAATAACACAAATATGTACACATGTACACTAAATTATTAATTAAGGGTAAAATTACTGCCACAATTAAATTCTAATATTTTGATATTAGACATAGTAACCATTTGAGGCTCAAATTATGTATTTAATGTAACATGATCACACAGTCACTGACATGCTACACACACACACACACACACACACACACACACACACACACACACACACACACACACACACACACACACACACACACACACACACACACACACACACACACACACACACACACACACACACACACACACACACACACACACACACACACACACACACACACACACACACACACACACACACACACACACACACACACACACACACACACACACAGAAAACCCTGCTGTGTACTAAGCTGGGGGGCCCAGATGGTGTGTGCTTTGTGTGCACACATGCACACACACATGCACATACACACACACACATGCACATACACATGCACATACATATACACACAACACACACACACACACACACAAATACACACACACATACATACACAAGCACATACATACAAATAAACATAGACACATACATACACACTTGCACACACAGATGGCTTCCCACAGTGAGTGGATGGGAGATGCGCTGAGTGATCATTGATTTACTCAGATCAATGACTCACAACCTGGAAGCCATGAGGGGCAGAGCAAGAGGCCTGTAGCCCCCACTGAGCCTGGAGCCTGTAGCCTGTGGCCTTTAGCCTGTAGCCTGTAGCATGTAGCCTGTAGCCTGTGGCCTGTAGCCTGTAGCCCGTAGCCTGTGGCCTTTAGCCTGTAGCATGTAGCCTGTAGCCTGTAGCCTGTAGCCTGTGGCCTTTAGCCTGTAGCATGTAGCCTGTAGCCTGTAGCATGTAGCCCGTAGCCTGTAGCCCCACTGAGCCTGTAGCCCCACTGAGCCTGTAGCCTGTAGCCTGTAGCCCGTAGCCTGTGGCCTTTAGCCTGTAGCATGTAGCCTGTAGCCTGTAGCATGTAGCCCGTAGCCTGTAGCCCCACTGAGCCTGTAGCCCCACTGAGCCTGTAGCCTGTAGCTTGTAGCCTGTAGCCCCACTGAGTCTGTAGCCTGTAGCCTGTAACCTTTAGTCCCCACTGAGCCTGTAGCCCGTAGCCTGTGGCCTTTAGCCTTTAGCCTGTAACCTTTAGCCCCCATTGAGCCTGTAGCCCTTAGCCTGTAGCCCCACTGAGCATGTAGCCTGTAGCCTGTAGCATGTACCGCTAGGGTGACCAAACGTCCTCTTTTGCCCGGACATGTCCTCTTTTCACGCCCTGTCCGGGCCGTCCGGGGGGGGGTTATAAATTCATGAAAATTCCCGGCTTTCACGGACCGTTTGCATATACTTAAATTGACTGGCGCATTGCACAGAATACTACGGTACTCTGTTGCGTGTGTGACGTAATCCCTGAGAAGCTTTGTGGGCGGCTCTACAACTACGTGCACACAAACAGAGGAAGAGGGGACAGAGCGCACCGCAGCTCACATTCACAATGCCAAAGAATGTACTTTTACAGATGTACTGCAGAAGAAATTCCAAATGTACCGACCCGTCAGAACAAATGGGAGGCGGAGTGCACCGTGTGCAAAGCTTGCACATACACGTGTGTGTCCATATTCCACGCTGTTCTGAGGGTAAGCAATGAATGGGATCGTCTCCGGTTACATGCCTGATAAGTAAAATGTGGATTCCGGACTCTTTTTTTTCCCATCCATTTCATTCAGTCCAATCCAATGGGTGCAATACCATCCGGAGAGACGATAGGGGGCGGTATTTTCCCTGTTCGAGCTCAAAGCCAGTCCCAATGGTAACGTAAGGCTAGATTGATGAAAAATGAATGGAAATCGCTAATAAAAAAAATAACAATTAAAAGCGAGATTTCTCGTCGTTGGCACTCAACGCATGGCATGAAATAACGAGATTTCTCGTGGCTGGCAAGTGTTAAGGTAAGACAATGGTTAATCATATTGGATGCCTTCATTTGAACAATTAATTTGCACTATATGAAATGAGTGGGGCTCGCTGTAGTAGCCTTGTAGACGTGGGTGTGTGTATTGTATGACATCAGAACCTGGACAGCACTGTTTGCGTGCAAGCAAAAAAGAAAAAGGGACAATTTTGCGCGCTCAGCGCAAGTGCCCCCTACATTCTAGCCTACCCTAATGTCAAGCTCACCCGCCGCCTATGGTTATAGCGCCCCACTTGACTCGATTGATGTCGCACATGAAGCACTCAAATCAAATTCACTACTGTGGTGTTTCTACAGACAGGAGTAACCACGGAGCAGTGAAAATATTCCCAATCATAATACAGTACTTTGACTGGAAGAGGGGTGGCATGCAAACAAAATGAATCGAGGTTGTCTGAAAAAGATATTT
This sequence comes from Notolepis coatsorum, assembly GCF_963971535.1. NCBI lineage: Eukaryota > Metazoa > Chordata > Actinopteri > Aulopiformes > Paralepididae > Notolepis > Notolepis coatsorum. The sequence continues at coordinate 474,813 of NC_140184.1, forward strand.
GTTAACTGGATTTTCTATTTTCATATATTATTTCATATATTTTGTTATTTATTTTTGTCCAGTAAGAATTGAAAAGAGAGCTATTATTTTGTTACAGGTTGATTTTTAAGTTATTATTGTGCCATTGAGATTTGTCAGATAATTCTATCAAGCATGCTGATTGTTGAGTAACTTTGGTTTGGTGTGTCTTTGGTTATAGAAAGATATTGTTGTATTATATACAGTAAAATAATATAAATAATAATTGTATATCCATAGAGAGGAGGCATACTTTAAATATATTAAAACAATAATGCATCTTTGAGTAAACGTTGAGTATCATCAGGCATGCGTTGCTCATGGGACGGGGTTGCACGCCGTGCAACCAGTCTGTGAGCAGAAGCACGCACATGCACGGATGTGCACGCACAGGAATGCGCTGCACTCGACTGATGCGCCAACTCGCTAAGTACTACTTTGCATAACAATATGGCCGGTCGTTAAGGTGTGTTCAAATACGTTCTCAGATACATTCACACAAAACTTGTGAATGAAATGTGTTACATTCCATTCGTAGAGGCAATTAGGCACCGTCTTTAGTCTGTGCTATGCGAGGGAACATCTATGCACATGCGCGGGAGCACGCGCACGTGGCGTCATTAAAACATAGTGCAACCAGTCATCCCATGAGCAACGCATGCCTGAGTATCATTAAGTATCTCGAGGCTGGGGGGGCATGTCCTCTTTTTTGGAAATCAAAATATGGTCACCCTAATGTAGCCTGTAGCCACTGAGCCTGTAGCCTGTAGCCTGTAGCCTGTAGCCTGTAGCATGTAGCCTGTAGCATGTAGCCTGTAACATGTAGCCTGTAGCCTGTAGCCTGTAGCCTGTAGCCTGTAGCCTGTAGCATGTAGCCTGTAGCCTGTAGCCTGTAGCCTGTAGCATGTAGCCTGTAGCCTGTAGCATGTAGCCTGTAGCCTGTAGCCTGTAGCCTGTAGCCTGTAGCCTGTAGCCTGTAACATGTAGCCTGTAGCATGTAGCCTGTAGCCTATAGCATGTAACATGTAGCCTGTAGCATGTAGCCTGTAGCCTATAGCATGTAGCCTGTAGCATGTAGCCTGTAGCCTGTAGCCTATAGCCTGTAGCCTGTAACATGTAGCCTGTAGCCTGTAGCCTATAGCATGTAGCCTGTAGCATGTAGCCTGTAGCCCCACTGAGCATGTAGCATGTAGCCTGTAGCTGTAGCCTGTAGCCTGTAGCCTGTAGCCCCACTGAGCCTGTAGCCTGTAGCCCCCACTGAGCCTGTAGCATGTAGCCTGTAGCCCCACTGAGCCTGTAGCCTGTAGCATGTAGCATGTAGCCCCACTGAGCCTGTAGCCTGTAGCATGTAGCATGTAGCCCCACTGAGCCTGTAGCCTGTAGCATGTAGCCTGTAGCCCCACTGAGCCTGTAGCCCCACTGAGCCTGTAGCATGTAGCCCCACTGAGCCTGTAGCCTGTAGCCCCCACTGAGCCTGTAGCATGTAGCCTGTAGCCTGTAGCCCCACTGAGCCTGTAGCCCCACTGAGCCTGTAGCATGTAGCCCCACTGAGCCTGTAGCCTGTAGCCCCACTGAGCCTGTAGCCCCACTGAGCCTGTAGCATGTAGCCCCACTGAGCCTGTAGCATGTAGCCCCACTGAGCCTGTAGCATGTAGCCCCACTGAGCCTGTAGCCTGTAGCATGTAGCCCCCACTGAGCCTGTAGCCTGTAGCATGTAGCCCCCACTGAGCCCCTGGCCCCCACTAAGCTTGGCACAGAGAAGCCAGATTGTATACAGGAGCTTCAGTTAGCACTGTATGAAGATGAGAGGGGAAGAACGTCTCTGTGGGTCCCCCCTGATGTCCCGGTAACATTACATCCTCGCCGGTTTGGCTTTAGTAATTTTTCTGATTTACGGAAAATGCGGACTCCCAACGTAGTCTGGTGAAAACGCACCTTCTGGATCAATATTGCCACCTCTCTTACAAACAGTTTGCACAAGTATACGGGATCATCCCTATGTTCCCCGGGTCCCATGTTCCCCGCTTAGATTGAAAATCTTATTAATTTTTATTATTTTATTAATTATTAATGTCCGCCTTGTTTCGAACGGTTAAGCTTAGGCCCTCTTTCAAACTGGTTAAGGTTAGAGTTTGGAATCAGGGCTGGTGGTCTAAAATGTTCAATCAATCAATCAATCAAAGTGGGGAACATAGAACCCGGGGAAGATAGGACCCGGGGAACATAGACATTCTCCCAAATATACTCATTATTGGCAGTCAGTTATTAATGCTGCTGTCATAGCAGTGGTAATGTACAGTTGTACAGTTTCTTCCCCCTCAAATGTATATACTCTCTTTTTAGACTCCTTTTGTACTCATAAACAGTACTGTATATTTGTAGATCTGGTATGTCATAAACAATGATGCCACAGATTACTGATTACTCCTTTAAAAAGTAATCTAGTTACTTTACTGATTACTTGATTATCAAAGTAACTTAGTTACTTTAAAAGTAACTAGGTTACGAAGTCGTCGCCGTCCCCCCTGCTGCTGCCACAAGAATGACAACAGTTTTTTTTTTTTTTTAAATAATGCTTTATTGAAAGTGCATAATGTCATAAATCATGATTGGCTGCTCAGACAGGTCATCATGAGACGTCATCAGCCATCAGGCCATACTCCGGTCTAGCTGACTGTACCCCTGGCTCTCTTATCATCAGCATTATGAGATAGTAACTAAATAGTAACTCACAGCCACTTGGAAAAGTAACTGTAATCAGATTACTGGCTTGTAAAAAGTAACAAGTTAGATTACTATTTACTGACAAAAGTAATCAGATTAGTATGTCATGTATGTCATATATGTCCTGATGAATTGAAAATGGGGGACCCTGGTGTAAACAAGACGAAAGTCTTTCTCTGGTCTGCATCCCCTTAACAATTGTGTGTATTGAGCTGTACTGTATTGTACCCATTCTGCAATCTGTTAATAAAGTTTTCAATCAATCAATCAATCAATTAGAGTAACTAGTTACTTAGTAACTAGTTACTGGCATCACTGGTCATAAATGTCTAGATGCAACAGTACTGTCTACCTGTATGTCATGTATGTCATGTATGTCATATATGTTATGATGAATTGAAAATGGGGGACCCTGATGTAAACAAGACGAAAGTCTTTCTCTGGTCTGCATCCCCTTAACAATTGTGTGTATTGAGCTGTACTGTATTGTACGCATTCTGCAATCTGTTAATACAAATTTCAATCAATCAATCAATCAGTCATAGTAGGCTATCGTAGATCTCTGAGGACATCTTCAGGCCAATCGGTGGTATTGAACGTATAGCTTACTATATTACCTGAGCGGTCGTGTGTGGTGTGGGGTGCTAAGTGATTGTCGTTGAGCGACAGCTGATCGCATCGCCAGGCGGCGGCGTCGCTCGCCCGCCGTGCGCTTCCGACTTTACAGTGTTAAAGCCACAGCTGAGTGTTTCAGTGTTAAAGCCACAGTGGATGGAAGCGGCAGGGCGGATATTATGTTAATTAATGCCGAACAGCCCAGAAGCCATTTAAGTTTCTTGTCTTATTAATTATGCACTTTGTACTGAAATATCCTCCCATGCTGAAGAAACTGGACTAATTAGTGGCCCAACTAAAAAATCTGTGATTTTTGTTTTATAGACCTAAATAGGACAAGCAGCACAAATAAAGTACTGTATGTGAAACCAAGCCGCCCACCCTCCCTCTGTAGAACCTAACTGTAGAACCTGACTGTAGAACCTGACTGTAGAACCTGACAGTAGAACCTGACAGTAGAACCTGACTGTAGAACCTGACTGTAGAACCTGACTGTAGAACCTGACAGTAGAACCTGACAGTAGAACCTGACTGTAGAACCTGACAGTAGAACCTAACTGTAGAACCTGACAGTAGAACCTTCTCCAAAAGCACACACATAAGTTTGATATGAATGTGCTGTTTAGACTTTCAGACGTTCACCACCAAAGGTTGCCTCTTTTCTCATCTGAGGTCAATGTAGTGTCAAATTTCCCTCGGGATAATACAAGTATTTCTATTCTATTCTTTTTTAATAAAAACATTTTTATTATGTTTTTGGTAGATATTTTATTGTTTTTTTCCGGGCAGTCCGGTAGAGAGAGAGAGGAAGTATGGGAGATAGAGGGGGAAGACATTTGGCAAGGGTCGCCGGGTCCGGGAGTCGAACCCGGGACGGCCGTGTTGCGCCGCGGTGCTGTACATGGTGTGCCACCCTGGCGACCCCTTCTATTCTATTCAACGTCCACACATTCTGAAAATGTATCGGACGGCATTCCACTGTCAGACAAAGAGGACGAAACTAACTGGTTCTGCTTATACTTACATTATTTCCCCTTAAAGCTGCAGTGGGCAACTTCAGAGAAATGAGCAAGAGTGAGTTTCCCCGTGCAGCAGAACCAGAGCTCTGCATCACTTACCCAGCCCCTGCAGCACAACACAGGCTCTCCAGACCCCGAGAGGCACCCGCAGCTTTAAGCTGAATCTTAAAAATGAATAATTAAATTCCCAGGCCAAAACATCCTGATTGGCCAAAAACAACAGCTCCCAGCATCAATAACCAATCCGGTGTTTTTGTTAGTTAGTCGTTACCAATTAGTGTTCCCAGGGTCGTATCGGATATATATTTATATATATAATCTGTGGAAAACCTTTGTTTGCACCTGCATGGGCTTGAAAAGTGATGCAGAGCTCTACCATCTTTGGTTCATTACAATTGACTCAAGCCTAGTAGCAGACACAATATTTCTGACACTGGGAATACATTCCCTGAGAACATACGGTTATCCTATAACCATGGTTATATGAGTATAGCGAGCGCTCTGCTCTATTGGAACATATCACATATCCAGTCTAATACTGAATAAATGTCTTCACATGTACACACCCATCCGCCTGGCCACACCCCCATCCGCTCCTCTACATAAGCTGGATGTGGCCATACTAACAGCTCCTTCCCAAGTCTTTCACCACCGAAGGCGAAGACCACGGGGTCCTCAGTGAGTCAGAGCAGAGCGCTCGCTATACTCATATAACTATGTATGTTATATTATCGTATAGCTTACGCTCGGCTCTATTGGAACACACGAGCTGAGCAGAGCGGAAGCTCGACAAATGTACCCGCTGAGGCCCCCCACAACCATCAGAACCGGGGAGGACACGAGCCCCCGGACCCCCCTAGCGGGGGATGGGAGGGAATCGGATCCGATTGTGCGAAGAGGGTTTAGTAACTCAATGCACAGGGTGAGCAGATCGTGGGACTTACCTTCACACAGAAGGACCCGCGACTACTCCAGGCGCGCATCCCACATGCCACTAGGGAACGAACGGAAAGAAAACATTTTTTTTACAGACCCTAACATCACGGGGTCAAGGTCAAGAACCCAACCCCATGGCAAGGCTGTAGCAGCGGAGCGCGAAGGAGGACCCAGCCCCAGGAAGGGTCAGGACCCCCCGGAAAAAGGGTGCCTGGTGGCGTGTATCCTTTCGGCAACAAACGTTTCCTTCCACGTTGCTCTGATTGGCCAGCGATCTACGCTTGTTTCGCCCCTACGCCGGTAGCCCCCACACGCTCACACACGCAGGTTTTAATAATAATGCAGCTTTTGCCGCCACGCCGGTAGATAATAATAATACTTAGAATAATAATACTTAGACAAACGCACGCAATTGGCACAAGTTTAAATTATGCATTTGTCACTCAGTTTTAACATTGACGCACTTAGCTCAACTCGTTCGTCAGCTTGCTGTGGAGCCTATGGTCACAAGTTCAAATCACTCGTAGTTAATTTTTTTTTTTCTTTTTTTTACTGTTAATGGTATTAATGTTAATGGTATTAATGTTACCCACACCAAAAGAGTTGATAATAGGCTCAGGAATGGACACGCACACAGAACTCCCATCTAATTCTTTATCGTTACTTATACTGGTCAGTTACAAAGATTTAATAGGAATGGGTCAAATAGAATGAAGTCCTACTATTACTCAATTTGTAACTCAATACCTTATAGACACTTATATTATACACCCACATCGTATAGCACCAGGTATGGCCGACCCCAAATATAATATACTTCAATGTGCTTGACTCATCACCCACGTCTGGGTTAGTACCAGGGATAATATCTCTCTCAGGCTTTAATTATATGGTAGTGATAATACCTCTCTAAGGCTTTACTTATGATACAACAGGTCTGTAACCTCCCCACAGGGAAAGGGTTAATTATATGGGAAAATACCATTAAAGAACAAACACGTTATCACACTCAAAGAAAATGAAAAGGTGGGCCCACTTTACCAAAACAAAAGTCCTAAACTAATGCCGGCATGAAATGTTTATGGGGTACCCCTATGAACTGTGGTTAGCAACCATTAGCTTCGCCCGTAGGCCGCGACACACTGTGTACTGTGCAATAGGATCCTGAGCCCCGAAGCCCTAATGTACTCAACCAAGATGGCGCCCTCGCCGCACCACCGCTGTCCGGGTGGTAAGATGGCGTCGAACGCTCTCGTCACGGGCGCTAGCAAGCGGGGCTGGAGCAGAGGGAGCAGTAGCGGGCTGAAAGCGCATGCTGGGTGATGGCGACCTCTGCTGGACGGGACGACTCCCGTGCTGGGCTGAAGACAGCCGGTGCAGAGCAGATGCAGAACACCGGCGAAGACAGGCTGCTGACGGCCGGTGCTGGGTCGACGCGCGACAATAATCTGGCCCTACCTTAACTGAAGCTACTCTGTGGGTCCCAGACAGCCCTCCTGCTAGCCGCAACATACAATGAGGCAGGGTGCCTCTAAACACCGGTCCTCTTCCAGCCACGCTGGCTGGGCACCTCACTGGAGGGAATATCGTTAACATAAGCCAACACTTGGCTATACCGCGTTTCTTCTAGGATAACTTGTTGTATCACTAGGGTTATTCAGTGGGGAACATGCAACACGCTACTACGCTTACATTTCTAGTATAACCCGTAATATACTCAAGTTCAATACGTTCACCCGCGTGATCCACAACGGGGCTCTGTCAAGACACGACCGACCAGATCCAAGTCCAATGTCGAAGAGGCTGGCTCTCCTCACTTCCGTTCCAGTTGACTTGCTTCTCTCTCTCGTGCGCTCCGCCTGCCACCTGCCGCCCCCTGCTGGTACCGCCAACTAGCCCCACAGGAAGAGAACTGGGTGGATAGAATATGATTCAGTTTACTGTTTATAATCCATATTCCAGCCAGTGAGAGAAGGAGAAACCCGCGTCATTGTTCGAGGGAATATCAATGGAAACTAGTTAATATGTCTTTGTGCACAAAGGGGAGATAAAAGGCAAGTCAGCACTTCTGAATAATAGCCACATATTCAGGGTGCTACATTAGTGTAAATATTCTTTAATTTGTGTCAACGTTATAAAAAGGCAGAGAAGGCTGACACGATTGGCAGACGTCATGAAGGGTGCGGGGGCACACTCACAGGCAGACGGGGTCAAGCCCGGCCTAACCCGAGAGTCGACTCCGCTACCAACACACCTGGAAATCAACCACCACCCTATGTTTAGTTTAACAGGAGGCGGTTGTTCCTATAACCCCCCGAAGAAAAAACTCCAAAACACAACTGCGGGTATACACCCGCTATACAGCTGTACAAGTGTTTCAGTTCTCCAGTGGTACCCCAGCTAGCCAAAAAGCCTGGCCAAAAAAGAATGGCAAAAAATGAGCAAACAACTTCAAAAAGAAGAAAAGTGAAGACATAAGTATGTTCACTTCATGCATGCTCATAAGAGATTTGATTTAGTTTTTAAAATGGTCTTATATATGTTTTTTTTAAGATGACACAGAATTTTTATTTAATTTTGTATTTAACCAGGAAGTCCCATTGAGAGACAAGATCTCTTTTGCAAGGGAGACCTGGCCAAGATGACAGCAATAACATTTGCAATATATCAGACAGCAATAATGTGCGGTACATCACACAAGAACATAATAAAAGTGCATATATACAATATACAACACATAAACACAAAAACACAAAACAGAATAGTCTACATAATAGTAAAAGTGTATGACAGTAATATACAGGGTAATGCAGTAATTTAGCAGTTTTGCATGTTGGGACCCGACTACAGAAAGCAGCGAAAAATTTTTTGTAGGAAGTTATGTAATACATATTTAAATTTGTTGAGAGAGACCAGGGTATCTAAGTGGATATGGTCCTGTAGCCCATTCCATGCCCATGGTGTGAAGCTTGAAAAAGCTCTTCTTCCTAGTTCAGTGTGTATTCTCGTTTATTTTTAATTTTTTAAGTAGCCATCTTGTGGACCTGAATGTAATGTAATGACACAGTTAGTTAGAATGTCCTGTTATGTTGTCATGCATAGCCTACTGTTTTCTTCCGTCCTTACTGGAATTTGTTCAAAAATGTTATACTGTTCTGTTATTATTGTTGTTGATGTTGTTTTGTTATTGTTGAACATTTAAAATAAAATTGATACAAAAAAATGTATACTGTTTGTTCAGTGTTCAATACAGATGTTATTACATTTGGAGATTATAATATATTAAAATAAACATTTGTTTTGAAAATATGTGGTACTTTGGGAATGGGAAATGGACTCCACATACATAGCACTTTCCTACCTGCACAAAGAGCTTTATAATTGCCTATCCTTCACCAATTCACACATGCACTCACAGAGCAATGGCAGCCAGATGCCATGCAAGGTGCTAGCCTGCTCATTGGGAGTCATTTGGGGTTCAGTGTCTTGCCCAAGGACACTTAGGCATGTGAACAGAAGGAGCTGGGATTCAAACCACTGACCAAACCATTGACCATATGATCATTAGTTGACCTGCTCTACCTCTGAGCCAGTATTTTGTGGTACATTGAGGTATACTTTGGGGAACTTTGAGGTTCTTTGGGGTATTTCGTGATACTTTGGGGTACTTTGGGGTATTTTGGGGTATTTTAGGGTACTTTGGGGTATTTTGGGGTACTTTGGGGTATTTTGGGGTATACTTTGGGGTATTTTGGGGTATTTTAGGGTATTTTGGGGTATTTTGGGGTACTTTGGGGTATTTTCTGGTACTTTGGGGTCTTTTGGGGTATTTTAGGGTACTTTGGGGTATTTTGGGGTATTCTGGGGTATTTTGGGGTATACTTTGGGGTATTCTGGGATATTTTGGGGTACACTTTGGGGTATTCTAGGGTATTTTGGGGTATTTTGGGGTATTTTCTGGTACTTTGGGGTATTTTGGGGTATTTTGGGGTATACTTTGGGGTATTTTGGGGTATTTTAGGGTATTTTGGGGTATTTTGGGGTACTTTGGGGTATTTTTGGGGTACTTTGGGGTATTTTCTGGTACTTTTGGGTATTTTGGGGTATATTTTGGGGTATTTTGGGGTACTTTGGGGTATTTTGGTGTATTTTAGTGTATTTTGGGGTATTTTGGGGTACTTTGGGGTATTTTGGGGTATTTTATGGTACTTTGTGGTATTTTGGGGTACTTTGGGGTATTTTCTGGTACTTTGGGGTATTTTGGGGTATACTTTGGGGTATTTTGGGGTACTTTGGGGTACTTTGGGGTATTTTAGGGTACTTTGGGGTATTTTGGGGTATTTTGGGGTATTTTAGGGTATTTTGGGGTAATTTGGGGTATTTTAGGGTATTTTGGGGTATTCTGGGGTATACTTTGGGGTATTTTGGGGTACTTTGCGGTATTTCAGGGTATTTTGGGGTATTTTGGGGTATTTTCTGGTACTTTGGGTTATTTGGGGGTATACTTTGGGGTATCTTGTGGTATTTTATGGTATATTGGGGTATTTTGGGGTACTTTGGGGTATTTTGGGGTACTTTGGAGTATTTCTGGTACTTTGGGGTATTTTGGGGTACTTTGGGGTATTTTCTGGTACTTTTGGGTATTTTGGGGTATACTTTGGGGTATTTTGGGGTATTTTGGGGTCTTTTAGGGTATTTTGGGGTATTTTATGGTACTTTGTGGTATTTTGGGGTACTTTGGGGTATTTTCTGGTACTTTGGGGAATTTTGGGGTATACTTTGGGGTATTTTGGGGTACTTTGGGGTATTTTAGGGTACTTTGGGGTATTTTGGGGTACTTTCGGGTACTTTGGGGTATACTTTGGGGTATTTGGGGGTATTTTAGGGTATTTTGGGGTATGTTGGGGTACTTTGGGGTATTTTCTGGTACTTTGGGGTCTTTTGGGGTATTTTAGGGTATTTTGGGGTATTTTGGGGTATTCTGGGGCATTTTGGGGTATACTTTGGGGTATTTTCTGGTACTTTGGGGTATTTTGGCGTATACTTTGGGGTATTCTGGGGTATTTTGGGGTACTTTGGGGTATTTTGGGGTACTTTGGGGTATTTTCCGGTACTTTGGGGGTATTTTGGGGTACTTTGGGGTATTTTCTGGTACTTTGGGGTATACTTTGGGGTACTTTAGGGTATTTCTGGTACTTTTGGGTATTTTGGGGTATACTTTGGGGTATTTCGGGGTACTTTGGGGTATTTTGGGGTATTTTAGGGTATTTTGGGGTATTTTGGGGTACTTTGGGGTATTTTGGGGTATTTTATGGTACTTTGTGGTATTTTGGGGTACTTTGGGGTATTCTCTGGTACTTTGGGGTATACTTTGGGGTATTTTGGGGTACTTTGTGGTACTTTGGGGTATTTTAGGGTACTTTGGGGTATTTTGGGGTACTTTGGGGTATTTTGGGGTATACTTTGGGGTATTTTAGGGTATTTTGGGGTAATTTGGGGTACTTTGGGGTATTTTCTGGTACTTTGGGGTCTTTTGGGGTATTTTAGGGTACTTTGGGGTATTTTGGGGTATTCTGGGGTATTTTGGGGTATACTTTGGGGTATTTCAGGGTATTTTGGGGTATTTTGGGGTATTTTCTGGTACTTTGGGGTATTTTGGGGTATACTTTGGGGTATTTTGTGGTATCTTATGGTATTTTGGGGTATTTTGGGGTACTTTGGGGTATTTTGGGGTACTTTGGGGGTATTTCTGGTACCTTGGGGTATTTTGGGGTACTTTGGGGTATTTTCTGGTACTTTGGGGTATACTTTGAGGTATTTTCTGGTACTTTTGGGTATTTTGGGGTATACTTTGGGGTATTTTGGGGTACTTTGTGGTATTTTGGGGTAATTTAGGGTATTTTGGGGTATTTTGGGGTACTTTGGGGTATTTTGGGGTATTTTATGGTACTTTGTGGTATTTTGGGGTACTTTGGGGTATTTTCTGGTACTTTGGGGTATTTTGGGGTATACTTTGGGGTATTTTGGGGTACTTTGGGGTATTTTAGGGTACTTTGGGGTATTTTGGGGTACTTTGGGGTCTTTTGGGGTATACTTTGGGGTATTTTAGGGTATTTTGGGGTACTTTGGGGTATTCTCTGGTACTTTGGGATCTTTTGGGGTATTTTAGGGTACTTTGGGGTATTTTGGGGTATTCTGGGGCATTTTGGGGTATACTTTGGGCTATTTCTGGGTACTTTGGGGTATTTTGGGGTATTTTGGGGTATTTCCTGGTATTTTGGGGTATACTTTGGGGTATTTTGGTGTATTTTGGGGTACTTTGGGGTATTTTGGGGTACTTTGGGGTATTTCCTGGTACTTTGGGGTATACTTTGGGGTACTTTAGGGTATTTTGGGGTATTTTAGGGTACTTTGGGGTATTTTGGGGTATTTTCTGGTACTTTGGGGTATTTTGGGGTATACCTTGGGGTACTTTGGGGTACTTTGGGGTATTTTAGGGTACTTTGGGGTATTTTGGGGTATACTTTGGGGTATTTTGGGGTACTTTGGGGGTATTTTGGGGTATACTTTGGGGTATTTTGGGGTACTTTAGGGTATTTTCTGGTACTTTGGGGTGATTAGTAGGACCCCTGAAAACTGCACAACGTTAGAAAAGCAATACAGGCCAACACTTCAGACAGCCGCTGTCTTTTCCTCTTCTCATCCGAAGAAAAGAAGGGAAGAAAGGCAACACACGTCCCTCTTCAGAACGGTGTTTACCAGACACAGCAGTGCCGGCAACAAGTCCCTCCGGACTATAGCCGACTTGAGCATGGAGATATTCTCATAACGAACACCAAGCTCACCTCCCTCGCACCGGGTGTTTTTCATCTTGAAAATCGGGGCCAGCACGGCGACAGTGGGTATCCGTTTGTCCAGAGACCCGGGGGATTGAACCGCAGATTCGGAATCACAGTCCCAGGAAAACAAAGCTCTTACTTGAGGAGGAGCTAATGTTAACGTCGGCATCAAACCAGAACCCCCTCCATGCCGTATGGTGGCAGCGAAAAAGTATACCAGCCTGGAGCCGGCCTTCGTAAGCTGTGTAGCCGTTCCCCCCACAACCGACACACCTGGCGTCCACGTCGCAAAAACATCACCCGCCCCAGAGAGGCCGTCAGCTCTCACACGGCCGAGCGCCTCCCAAGCAAAGTGTCCAACTGCAGAGCCGGAGGTAATGCCGGCGGGGATTGCTCAGCGACGCGAGCCCCTAATACGAAGCGCCGGTGGAAGTCAGAATGATCATCATCTTCTAGACACTCCGGTGGCGAAGACATTATCGCTGTATTTCCTCGAAAATAGTGAGAGAGAAAACAAAGATATAATGTCAACGCAGCTCCTTCTCTCCAACATAGCTCCTTTCCAACTATTTCGGCACTAAACTCAAGCGGTGTATACAGACACTTGTCGGTGGTGAAAATAAGGAAGGAGCTGTTAGCATGGCCACATACCCGCTTATGTAGAGGAGCGGATGGGGGTGTGGCCAGGCGGATGGGTGTGTACATGTGAAGAAATGTATTCAGTATTAGACTGGATATGGGATATGTTCCAATAGAGCAGAGCGTAAGCTATACGATAATATAACCATTAGATGTCCCTAGAATCAGATACCAATAACATGCAAATGGACCTTGTAGAAGTGGAGCAATCTTCCATTGACTTAACTTAGGTATGTATTTTAGGCGGATTTTCTGAGTGTCCTAGGGGTCCGGGCTTAAGAGGTTAATAAAATGTTCAATCAATCAATCAATCAATCACCTGTGTGGTGATTGATTGATTGAACATTTTATTAACAGATTGCAGAATGGGTACAATACAGTACGGCTCAATACAGACAATTGTTAAGGGGATGCAGACCAGAGAAAGACTTTCGTCTTGTTTACATCAGGGTCCCCCATTTCCAATTAATAATGAATTGTAAGTAGGGTGCAACTAGCACCGTGCAATACATTTTTTGTGGATCTAGCCCTATGACTCTGTTGAAACACTATGACTCTGTTGAAACGCTATGAGTGTTGAAACACTATGACTCTGACTCTGCTGGCACTCTAACCTCAGTTAACAACCTGTTCTTACATTGGGATTCATACTATTTTGACAAGTACTGTGTACAACTATAGTCTAGGAGTTCAGGAGAAACATCCACTAGTTGACGAGCGCGGTAAGGGAACGAACTTCACTAAAACGTAACTGCAGGCTTTGCTGGAGGCTCCCAGTGAGGATGCCTCTGGGATTCCAAGACTGACAAGCAGCCAGTGGTCTCAAACAAAGCACACAATCGTGCATGAAACCACAGATCCCCTGAGGACCAAGAGACGGAGGAATCCTTCATGAATATACTGCTTTTATTCATTGGTTTCAGTAGCCAGGCCATCTACATCACCATGTAGTTCTCATATTCAAAACTGAAGAAAGGAAAAGAGAAAAGGATATGTACATGCTCTGCATCTACAGTCAGGACAGCTGAAACCATCACAGTCAGGACAGCTGAAACCATCACAGTCAGGACAGACAGCTGAAACCATCACAGTCAGGACAGACAGCTGAAACCATCACAGTCAGGACAGCTGAAACCATCATAGTTAGGACAGCTGAAACCATCACAGTCAGGACAGACAGCTGAAACCATCATAGTTAGGACAGCTGAAACCATCACAGTCAGGACAGACAGCTGAAACCACCACAGTCAGGACAGCTGAAACCATCACAGTTAGGACAGCTGAAACCATCACAGTCAGGACAGACAGCTGAAACCATCATAGTTAGGACAGCTGAAACCATCACAGTCAGGACAGACAGCTGAAACCACCACAGTCAGGACAGCTGAAACCATCACAGTTAGGACAGCTGAAACCATCACAGTCAGGACAGACAGCTGAAACCATCACAGTCAGGACAGACAGCTGAAACCATCACAGTCAGGACAGACAGCTGAAACCATCACAGTCAGGACAGCTGAAACCATCACAGTCAGGACAGCTGAAACCATCACAGTCAGGACAGCTGAAACCATCACAGTCAGGACAGACAGCTGAAACCATCACAGTCAGGACAGACAGCTGAAACCATCACAGTCAGGACAGACAGCTGAAACCATCACAGTCAGGACAGACAGCTGAAACCATCACAGTCAGGACAGACAGCTGAAACCATCACAGTCAGGACAGACAGCTGAAACCATCACAGTCAGGACAGACAGCTGAAACCACCACAGTCAGGACAGCTGAAACCATCACAGTCAGGACAGACAGCTAAAACCATCACAGTCAGGACAGACAGCTAAAACCATCACAGTCAGGACAGACAGCTGAAACCACCACAGTCAGGACAGACAGCTGAAACCATCACAGTCAGGACAGACAGCTGAAACCATCACAGTCAGGACAGACAGCTGAAACCATCACAGTCAGGACAGACAGCTGAAACCATCACAGGCAGGACAGACAGCTAAAACCACCACAGTCAGGACAGACAGCTGAAGCCATCACAGTCAGGACAGACAGCTGAAACCAGCACAGTCAGGACAGCTGAAACCACCACAGTCAGGACAGACAGCTGATACCAGCACAGTCAGGACAGCTGAAACCACCACAGTCAGGACAGACAGCTGATACCAGCACAGTCAGGACAGCTGAAACCACCACAGTCAGGACAGACAGCTGAAGCCATCACAGTCAGGACAGACAGCTGAAACCAGCACAGTCAGGACAGCTGAAACCACCACAGTCAGGACTGTATACAACTATAGTCTAGGAGTTCAGGAGAAACATCCACTAGTTGACGAGCGCGGTAAGGGAACGAACTTCACTAAAACGTAACTGCAGGCTTTGCTGGAGGCTCCCAGTGAGGATGCCTCTGGGATTCCAAGACTGACAAGCAGCCAGTGGTCTCAAACAAAGCACACAATCGTGCATGAAACCACAGATCCCCTGAGGACCAAGAGACGGAGGAATCCTTCATGAATATACTGCTTTTATTCATTGGTTTCAGTAGCCAGGCCATCTACATCACCATGTAGTTCTCATATTCAAAACTGAAGAAAGGAAAAGAGAAAAGGATATGTACATGCTCTGCATCTACAGTCAGGACAGCTGAAACCATCACAGTTAGGACAGCTGAAACCATCACAGTCAGGACAGACAGCTGAAACCATCACAGTCAGGACAGACAGCTGAAACCATCACAGTCAGGACAGCTGAAACCATCATAGTTAGGACAGCTGAAACCATCACAGTCAGGACAGACAGCTGAAACCATCATAGTTAGGACAGCTGAAACCATCACAGTCAGGACAGACAGCTGAAACCACCACAGTCAGGACAGCTGAAACCATCACAGTTAGGACAGCTGAAACCATCACAGTCAGGACAGACAGCTGAAACCATCATAGTTAGGACAGCTGAAACCATCACAGTCAGGACAGACAGCTGAAACCATCACAGTCAGGACAGACAGCTGAAACCATCACAGTCAGGACAGACAGCTGAAACCATCACAGTCAGGACAGACAGCTGAAACCATCACAGTCAGGACAGACAGCTGAAACCACCACAGTCAGGACAGCTGAAACCATCACAGTCAGGACAGACAGCTAAAACCATCACAGTCAGGACAGACAGCTGAAACCACCACAGTCAGGACAGACAGCTGAAACCATCACAGTCAGGACAGACAGCTGAAACCATCACAGTCAGGACAGACAGCTGAAACCATCACAGTCAGTACAGACAGCTGAAACCATCACAGGCAGGACAGACAGCTAAAACCACCACAGTCAGGACAGACAGCTGAAGCCATCACAGTCAGGACAGACAGCTGAAACCAGCACAGTCAGGACAGCTGAAACCACCACAGTCAGGACAGACAGCTGATACCAGCACAGTCAGGACAGCTGAAACCACCACAGTCAGGACAGACAGCTGAAGCCATCACAGTCAGGACAGACAGCTGAAACCAGCACAGTCAGGACAGCTGAAACCACCACAGTCAGGACAGACAGCTGAAGCCATCACAGTCAGGACAGACAGCTGAAACCACCACAGTCAGGACGGACAGCTGAAGCCATCACAGTCAGGACAGCTGAAACCACCACAGTCAGGACAACTAAACCTGTCCAATTGTCCACCATCAACTAAAAGCACATTTCTTCAATCAATATCTGAAATAAATAAATTTCTTACTGTTGTTTGCTATTATGTACTATGCTACTAAGTCTATACTACTATGCCTATACTACTACCTACTATGCTACTATGTCTATACTATTATGGACACTCAAGCTCGACACTGCTAGACAGACTATACCACTTACAAGCAGTGTTGGGACTAACGCGTTACAAAGTAACGCGTTACAGAAACGAAGTTACTTTTTGCCGCAACTAGTACTCTAACGCATTACTTTTGAAATTCAGTAACGCTACTTACGTTACTGAATGGTTCGTCACTGCGTTATTTGCGTTATATACGGCGTAGATTGATAGCGAGCGGTAGTGATTATTATTATTATCCTCATCCCCACCCGCGTAGAATGATACGAGGCGAGTCTGGCCACTGGCCAATCAGAAGTGCGCAAGAAATGCGGCTACGGAAAGAAATAGACCCTCTCTATTGTAAACAAAACAAACGCTCGCTATGAATCGACATAAAAAGAACGCAGTAACAAACTAACAAACCATTTAGCAACTACTTGGAGAGATAATTAATATACAACATGGAAACGAGATAAAGAACATGTTTGAGGCGCTGCTGGAGTCAACTGGACTAACGTAACGTTACTACATCTCAACCACCGCAGACTTTGGTGAGTCAGTGCAATGTGTTCACTGAAACTCAAGTTGATCAACGGATTTTGACTTTACGAAATCTGCCAGGGAATCTCATAATACTAATCAAACAATATAAATATAGTCCTTTCATGCACAATTGATATCCTAACTATTCTAACGTTGCAATGCTTTGATTGATATCTTAAACAACGTTGCAACTTGCAAGATGGTGAATGAATGAATGAATGAAAACTTTATTTAACAGATTGCAGAATGGGTACAATACAGTACGGCTCAATACATACAATTGTTAAGGGGATGCAGACCTGAGAAAGACGTTTGTCTTGTTTCCATCAGGGTCCCCCATTTTCAATTCATATAGACATTTATGACATACACAACATACATGACATTTATGGCATAGGGACATAGGTATTTAGTACTGATACATTTGTGACATAAACGGTATTCAAATATACAGTACTGTTACCCCTAGCTTTGGGTAGGGCGTTCCACATTGTTGTGGCATAATTGCGAAACGTTAGTCCCTTGTTTGAGCCGAATCTGGGTTTTACATGATTTGTTGAGCTTCCTCTGGTGTAGTGGTTGTGGTATTCACTGACCTTTGGGAAGTATTTTGACATGTACATGGGTACCCCAGTCGTATAGTGTATCTTGTAGACCAGGCCCATTGCAAGTTGCTGTACTCTGTCGTCTACTCTAAGCCATCCTAGGTTGTCAAAGTGGGCAGGGGTGAGGTGGGTTCTGGGGTTCAGGTCAAGTAGTAGTCTGACCAGTTTGTTTTGTGATGTTTGTAATTTTGCTTTGGTACCATGAGGTGCAAGCATAGTCGTAGTACCCTTGAATTATAATGGTTATAATGAAACGCTCCGGCGACATCAAGGCTGTTCCTTCAACCGGCGCACTTCTTATTATATGACTCGGGACAACATTTGTTTGTGTCAGATTTGTGTTTGTATCTAGACCACATTGCTTAGCAGAGTTCGGTGATGTGAATGGAAACTGTCAAGTTGATCAACCGATTTTGAGTACTATAGGGCATGGGACTCGGGAGCAATCTTTTTTTTTTTATCTTTTTTTTTAAATAACTAAATAGTTACTTTTCACAGTAACTCATTACTTTTGGGTGTAAGTAACTAGTACAGTAACGAAGTTACTTTGAAATGAAGTAACTAGTAAAGTAACTGAGTTACTATTTTTCAGTAACTAGCACAACACTGCTTACAAGCAACCCCCTTAACCCTAACCCCCTCCTGCTGACTTGTTGCACACAAGTCGCTTTGGATAAAAGCATCAGCTAAATGACTAAATGGTAAATGGCTGCATTTATACATATATATATATATATTGTGGCAGATCTCACCCCCCCCCCTCTCATGGATATGTGAAGGAGGGGAGATACTATTGCCACAGAAGGAGTAGAGACAATTAGGTAGCTGATTAGTATTGCTAGAATACACCTGTGCATCATTAGGTCACCCACATCTCACGTGCACACACCCCAGACACACACACTACAAAGACACTAGGTTAGTGAGGAGTAAGTTGAGCGGAGGTGAGGTTGGAGTTGTTGTATTGAGAGAGAGAGATTGAGATATTCAGAGTTGTGAAGGCGAGAAGGTGTTCATTGTGTACTGGACCCTGGACCGGCTGAGAAACCCCCTTGTGTACTGACCCTGGACGGGACGACTACCCTGAGTATTGAACAATCCCTTTTTCTGTCTGCGAGCCTGTTTTGTGTTTTTGACCATCGGACTGTATTACGACCATTCTCTTGCCTATCAAACTGAATTCTTCCCTAATTCAATAAATATTCTTATGGATTGATACTGCTCTTGTGTGGACATTTGAATTTGTTTGTATTTGAACCGTGGCGAGTCTGGACCCCACCGGGCTCGTCACAATATGTATACTTTTATACAAAGTACTTTACAATTTGTTCCTCACATTCACCCATTCACTCACACATGCACACATGACACACCGACGGCGGAGGCAACCATGCAATGTGCCCCGCTGCCCGGGAGGAGTGGGAATCAAACCGGGAACCTCCGGATTACCAGACTCCTTATTTGCTCGTATGGCAACAACACTACTGTACCAACATGCAGGTTAGGTATGATAGAGGCTTTTCCCTCTTAAAGGGGAACTCCAACATTTTGGGAAATTAGCTTATTTAACATCTTCCCTGGAGTTAGACAAGAAGATACATACCTTTTTTGTCTCTGTGCGTGCATTTTAGCTTTGGGAATAGACGCTCCGTTAGCATAGCTTAGCTTCATCACTGGAAGTGAGGCAGGACAGTAGCCTTACAGTGCCTTACAGTGTATTGCAAGGTCTGACATTGACCAAATTTGATATGCATGACCTTGGTGGGCTCTAGGTCAACTCCTGAAAAGGGGGTCAATGTCAGACCTTGCAATCAAAAGTTAGGGGGCGCACTGAAATTATGGCAAGGGTTATTAGCCCCCTAACTTTTGATTGCAAAGTCTGACATTGACCCCCTTTTCAGGAGTTGACCTAGAGCCCACCAAGGTCATGCATATCAAGTTTGGTCAATGTCAGACCTTGCAATACACTGTAAGGCACTGTAAGGCTACTGTCCTGCCTCACTTCCAGTGATGAAGCTAAGCTATGCTAACGGAGCGTCTATTCCCAAAGCTAAAATGCACGCACAGAGACAAAAAAGGTATGTATCTTCTTGTCTAACTCCAGGGAAGATGTTAAATAAGCTAATTTCCCAAAATAGTGGAGTTCCCCTTTAACACACACTCCACACATATTCAACACAGTAGCACCTGCCTTGCACTCTACTCTACCTGCCTTGCACTCTACTCCACCTGCCTTGCACTCTACTCCACCTGCCTTGCACTCTACTCCACCTGCCTTGCACTCTACTCTACCTGCCTTGCACTCTACTCCACCTGCCTTGCACTCTACTCTACCTGCCTTGTACTCTACTCCACCTGCCCTGCACTCTACTCCACCTGCCTTGCACTCTACTCCACCTGCCTTGCACTCTACTCTACCTGCCTTGCACTCTACTCCACCTGCCTTGCACTCTACTCCACCTGCCTTGCACTCTACTCCACCTGCCTTGCACTCTACTCCACCTGCCTTGCACTCTACTCTACCTGCCTTGCACTCTACTCCACCTGCCTTCTACTCTACTCCACCTGCCTTGCACTCTACTCCACCTGCCTTGCACTCTACTCCACCTGCCTTGCACTCTACTCCACCTGCCTTGCACTCTACTCTACCTGCCTTGCACTCTACTCCACCTGCCTTGCACTCTACTCTACCTGCCTTCTACTCTACTCCACCTGCCTTGCACTCTACTCTCTACCTGCCTTGCACTCTACTCTACCTGCCTTGCACTCTACTCTACCTGCCTTGCACTCTACTCCACCTGCCTTGCACTCTACTCTCTACCTGCCTTGCACTCTACTCTACCTGCCTTGCACTCTACTCCACCTGCCTTGCACTCTACTCTACCTGCCTTGCACTCTACTCTACCTGCCTTGCACTCTACTCCACCTGCCTTGCACTCTACTCCACCTGCGTTGCACTCTACTCTACCTGCCTTGCACTCTACTCTACCTGCCTTGCACTCTACTCTACCTGCCTTGCACTCTACTCTACCTGCCTTGCACTCTACTCTACCTGCCTTGCACTCTACTCTACCTGCCTTGCACTCTACTCCACCTGCCTTGCACTCTACTCCACCTGCCTTGCACTCTACTCTACCTGCCTTGCACTCTACTCTACCTGCCTTGCACTCTACTCTACCTGCCTTGCACTCTACTCTACCTGCCTTGCACTCTACTCTACCTGCCTTGCACTCTACTCCACCTGCCTTGCACTCTACTCCACCTGCCTTGCACTCTACTCTACCTGCCTTGCACTCTACTCTACCTGCCTTGCACTCTACTCCACCTGCCTTGCACTCTACTCCACCTGCCTTGCTCTCTACTCTACCTGCCTTGCACTCTACTCCACCTGCCTTGCACTCTACTCTACCTGCCTTGCACTCTACTCTACCTGCCTTGCACTCTACTCCACCTGCCTTGCACTCTACTCCACCTGCCTTGCACTCTACTCCACCTGCCTTGCACTCTACTCTACCTGCCTTGCACTCTACTCCACCTGCCTTGCACTCTACTCCACCTGCCTTGCTCTCTACTCTACCTGCCTTGCACTCTACTCTACCTGCCTTGCACTCTACTCCACCTGCCTTGCACTCTACTCCACCTGCCTTGCACTCTACTCCACCTGCCTTGCACTCTACTCCACCTGCCTTGCTCTCTACTCTACCTGCCTTGCACTCTACTCTACCTGCCTTGCACTCTACTCCACCTGCCTTGCACTCTACTCTCTACCTGCCTTGCACTCTACTCTACTCTACCTGCACTCTACTCCACCTGCCTTGCACTCTACTCCACCTGCCTTGCACTCTACTCCACCTGCCTTGCACTCTACTCTACCTGCCTTGCACTCTACTCTACCTGCCTTGCACTCTACTCCACCTGCCTTGCACTCTACTCTCTACCTGCCTTGCACTCTACTCTACTCTACCTGCACTCTACTCCACCTGCCTTGCACTCTACTCCACCTGCCTTGCACTCTACTCCACCTGCCTTGCACTCTACTCCACCTGCCTTGCACTCTACTCTCTACCTGCCTTGCACTCTACTCCACCTGCCTTGCACTCTACTCTCTACCTGCCTTGCACTCTACTCTACCTGCCTTGCACTCTACTCCACCTGCCTTGCACTCTACTCTGCCTGCCTTGCACTCTACTCTACCTGCCTTGCACTCTACTCCACCTGCCTTGCACTCTACTCTGCCTGCCTTGCACTCTACTCCACCTGCCTTGCACTCTACTCTACCTGCCTTGCACTCTACTCCACCTTCCTTGCACTCTACTCTACCTGCCTTGCACTCTACTCCACCTGCCTTGCACTCTACTCTACCTGCCTTGCACTCTACTCTACCTGCCTTGCACTCTACTCCACCTGCCTTGCACTCTACTCTACCTGCCTTGCACTCTACTCTGCCTGCCTTGCACTCTACTCCACCTGCCTTGCACTCTACTCCACCTGCCTTGCACTCTACTCTACCTGCCTTGCACTCTACTCCACCTGCCTTGCACTCTACTCTACCTGCCTTGCACTCTACTCCACCTGCCTTGCACTCTACTCCACCTGCCTTGCACTCTACTCTACCTGCCTTGCACTCTACTCCACCTGCCTTGCACTCTACTCCACCTGCCTTGCACTCTACTCCACCTGCCTTGCACTCTACTCTACCTGCCTTGCACTCTACTCTACCTGCGTTGCACTCTACTCTACCTGCCTTGCACTCTACTCCACCTGCCTTGCTCTCTACTCTACCTGCCTTGCACTCTACTCCACCTGCCTTGCACTCTACTCCACCTGCCTTGCACTCTACTCCACCTGCCTTGCACTCTACTCTCTACCTGCCTTGCACTCTACTCCACCTGCCTTGCACTCTACTCTCTACCTGCCTTGCACTCTACTCTACCTGCCTTGCACTCTACTCCACCTGCCTTGCACTCTACTCTGCCTGCCTTGCACTCTACTCTACCTGCCTTGCACTCTACTCTACCTGCCTTGCACTCTACTCTACCTGCCTTGCACTCTACTCCACCTGCCTTGCACTCTACTCTACCTGCCTTGCACTCTACTCTACCTGCCTTGCACTCTACTCCACCTGCCTTGCACTCTACTCCACCTGCCTTGCACTCTACTCTACCTGCCTTGCACTCTACTCTACCTGCCTTGCACTCTACTCTACCTGCCTTGCACTCTACTCCACCTGCCTTGCACTCTACTCTACCTGCCTTGCACTCTACTCCACCTGCCTTGCTCTCTACTCTACCTGCCTTGCACTCTACTCCACCTGCCTTGCACTCTACTCTACCTGCCTTGCACTCTACTCTACCTGCCTTGCACTCTACTCCACCTGCCTTGCACTCTACTCTACCTGCCTTGCACTCTACTCCACCTGCCTTGCACTCTACTCCACCTGCCTTGCACTCTACTCCACCTGCCTTGCACTCTACTCTACCTGCCTTGCACTCTACTCTACCTGCCTTGCACTCTACTCTACCTGCCTTGCACTCTACTCTACCTGCCTTGCACTCTACTCCACCTGCCTTGCACTCTACTCTACCTGCCTTGCACTCTACTCTACCTGCCTTGCACTCTACTCTGCCTGCCTTGCACTCTACTCTACCTGCCTTGCACTCTACTCCACCTGCCTTGCACTCTACTCTACCTGCCTTGCACTCTACTCCACCTGCCTTGCACTCTACTCTACCTGCCTTGCACTCTACTCTACCTGCCTTGCACTCTACTCCACCTGCCTTGCACTCTACTCCACCTGCCTTGCACTCTACTCCACCTGCCTTGCACTCTACTCCACCTGCCTTGCACTCTACTCTACCTGCCTTGCACTCTACTCCACCTGCCTTGCACTCTACTCCACCTGCCTTGCACTCTACTCCACCTGCCTTGCACTCTACTCCACCTGCCTTGCACTCTACTCTACCTGCCTTGCACTCTACTCCACCTGCCTTGCACTCTACTCTACCTGCCTTGCACTCTACTCCACCTGCCTTGCACTCTACTCCACCTGCCTTGCACTCTACTCCACCTGCCTTGCACTCTACTCTACCTGCCTTGCACTCTACTCTACCTGCGTTGCACTCTACTCTACCTGCCTTGCACTCTACTCCACCTGCCTTGCACTCTACTCCACCTGCCTTGCACTCTACTCTACCTGCGTTGCACTCTACTCTACCTGCCTTGCACTCTACTCCACCTGCCTTGCACTCTACTCTACCTGCCTTGCACTCTACTCCACCTGCCTTGCACTCTACTCCACCTGCCTTGCACTCTACTCTACCTGCCTTGCACTCTACTCTCTACCTGCCTTACACTCTACTCGACCTGTGTTGCACTCTACTCTACCTGCCTTGCACTCTACTCCACCTGCGTTGCACGCTGAAATGTTTTTGTTGCACATCTGAATACAATGTAATACTAATTGTCACGCCCCCGGTCCTAAGGGACCGGTCATTGGACGTGCAGCACCTCTCATGAACATTACACCACTGCATTTGTGTTTATCTATGTTTATTAATTTGTTATCTGTTGTGCTCACTTGTTTGTTGTCTGTGTATCTGTTGTGCCCCATTGTCTAGTCTAGTGTATTCTCCCCCTGTTTCTGTATCTATGTGTTATTTAGTCTCCTCATGTTTCAGTATGTTACCCCAGGCTGTTCAGTCTTTCCCACACAGCTGGGTCTTGTTTCCAATCACCCTCATGTGTCAATTAGTCTGTGTATATAGTGTTGCTGGCCCTGCCCTCCTGGGCTCGGTCATTGTTCATGTTACCCTCGTCCTGCCTGTTGTCAACCTTTTGTTTCTTCGTTCTTATCAGTGAGTCAGTTTTGTATTGTTTGCCACGTTAAAGTAAAGTGCTTTTTTACTTTCATCCACGACTCGTGCTTCATCTGTTTTCCTCCTGCACTACCTCTCCTCGTGTTAAATCTGCATACCGGGTTCTACTTCTCTCTACCATCGACATGCCAGCGAAACGCTCCAGGAATCGTAACAACTAATCATATTACCTGGTGGGCCTGAACAGACATGAATATGACATTCCTTTCAATTTAATAATGTATTTTATTTTTACGTGATGATGTGTAAACCTTTAAATCCATGCACTCCGCCGACATTCACACGGATGTTTTCTCATCTAAAATGATAATCCAGAATTGAGGAAAAAAACGGATACACGTGTTCTTTGTTTCCCTCGTTCATTTTTCTCATTGGCTTTGTCCCGCAGTCATCGTAACACATGTTGTCTGTGGTGGAGAGACGTGCCGACAACGACGACAGTAGAAAGGAAGAAAAGGAATAAAGAATATGAAATTAGAGTTACAAGGTTTTTGTGCGGCGGCGGTGATATGTCATGTGAGTAAAACACTGACTGTTTTCTATCTCCGAGATAAAGGCACTCGGAGAGAAAGAGTCTAACAATGATTTATCCCCGGGATCTGGGGCTTCCCCGTCCGTGACAATGACAAATACCTGCTGCCGCCTTCTCCTTCCTCTCCCGCCGTGAATCCAGATCTGGGCCCTATTGTTCAAAGTTATATCTCAGAAAGTAGTTTAGGAAGTGGGTTAGTAGACCATATTTATGGACGTCTGCCCGGGTCCTATTTTCAAGAGAATCAAGAATCAAGACTGAGGTTTATTTGTCACATACATACCAGGGCATACGGTGAAATGCGAGTGGTCATGCCCGCATTGATTATGCAAAATACAATAATAAAATAGGCATATAAAATAGGTAAGACACAAGATATGCATGATAAAAAAAAGACATGCTGAGTTCCTGAGAAACTGGTTCCTATGTGCACTACTACAATGTAGTGTGTGTGTGTGTGTGTGTGTGTGTGTGTGTGTGTGTGTGTGTGTGTGTGTGTGTGTGTGTGTGTGTGTGTGTGTGTGTGTGTGTGTGTGTGTGTGTGTGTGTGTGTGTGTGTGTGTGTGTGTGTGTGTGTGTGTGTGTGTGTGTGTGTGTGTGTGTGTGTGTGTGTGTGTGTGTGTGTGTGTGTGTGTGTGTGTGTGTGTGTGTGTGTGTGTGTGTGTGTGCGTGCGTGCGTGTGTGTGTGTGTGTGTGTCTGTGTGTGTCTGTGTGTGTGTGTGTGTGTGTGTGTGTGTGTGTGCGTGCGCGCGCGCGTGCGTGCGTGCGTGCGTGTGTGTGTGCGTGTGCGTGTGCGTGTGCGTGTGCGTGTGCATGTGTGTGTGTGTGTGTGTGTGTGTGTGTCTGTGTGTGTCTGTGTGTGTGTGTGCTCATGTGTATTGTGAGTGGAGAGTTCAGTGTTCAGTGTTCTGATGGCCTGGGGGAACAAGCTGAGCCGGAGCCTCTCCTATACGACCAGAAGAACAGCATCTAACTACACTCTATTCTATTGTTCACCAAACAATGTATTTGGTCAAATGTCTTGGGATTTTAGTTGAATGGTTCTAACGTGGTTCTACAACTCCCAGGCGAAAGGGGATATTCAGGTTTAGCCCTCTCACGTGCCACACTACCAAACGGTGAACCCTTTCGCTGCGACAACACACAGAAGGTTAACCTTTTCACTGCCACACAACAGCAGGTTAACCCTTTCACTGCCACACTACAGAATGTGAATCCTTTATCGGTAACCATCGGTGATGTAGTGTGATAGTAAAGGGTTAACCTTCTGTAGTGTGGCAGTGAAAGGGTTATAAAGCATCAGACTGTGGAAGTGGGCTCGGAAGGCATGGAACTGACCCAGTTGTAGGTTACTGGCTGCTGACGAAAAAGTTTATTGTTTATTTATATTATTGTAATGTTTCGGCAAACGGTCAGACTTCTAGTGGGTACAAATTGGGCCCTCAAAGGAACACGCCAACATCCTATATTCTATTCTATTGTCTTTTATGTATTATAATTTTGTGTTGTATTTTTATTCTAATTTAGTTTATATATTCCATTTGATTTTATTCAACTTTAATTGTCTGTTGATGCACCATAAGACCAAGACAAATTCCTTGTATGTGCAAGCTTACTTGGCATTGGCAATAAAGACATTTATGATTCTGAATCTAATTCTGATTATGGGAAATTAGCTTACGGTCTTCTCCAGAGTCCGAATAAATACCAACTTCCTCTCTGTGCGTTCAGTAGAAAGCTATCCGGCTGCAAGCTAGCCTAGCTTAGTACAAATGTGTAGAGGCCCTACTTCAAGGCTGTATTGATAATAAAAGGTATTTGTCTCAGATGAGTTTCAGACCTTGAGTTTTTCAACATAACATGCCGCTTTCTAGGCATGACCATCTCCCGGGATTTGAAGTGGGAGCAAAACATCTTAAAAAGGCCCAAAAGAGGATGTTCTTCCTCCGGCAGTTGAATAAATTTAAACTGCCGAGGACCATGATGGCCCAATTCTACACAGCCATCATCGAATCAATTCTCAACCCACTCCATCATCTCCTGGTTCCCCGCTGCAGCGGCAAAAGATCTGCAGCAGGTGATTCGCGGGTGATTCGCGAGGGTGATCGGCTGTCCCCTGCCCTCCCTCAGGTCGCTGCACGACTCCAGGGCGCTGAAGAGGGCGAGGAAGATCATGGCCGACCCCTCCCCCCCCCGGCCACAGCCTCTTCACCCTGCTCCCCTCTGGACCCCTCCCACCCCGGCCACAGCCTCTTCACCCTGCTCCCCTCTGGACCCCTCCCACCCCGGCCACAGCCTCTTCACCCTGCTCCCCTCTGGACCCCTCCCACCCCGGCCACAGCCTCTTCACCCTGCTCCCCTCTGGACCCCTCCCACCCCGGCCACAGCCTCTTCACCCTGCTCCCCTCTGGACCCCTCCCACCCCGGCCACAGCCTCTTCACCCTGCTCCCCTCTGGGAGAAGGCTGAGGATCCCAAAGGCTGTGAAAGCTCGTCACAGACTGAGTTTCTTCCCCTCAGCTGCCAGGCTGATCAATGCCTCAGGCCCCCCCTGCCCCCAAGTGACACTGGCACAAATACTACACTGGGACTGACCTGGAACTCTGCACTTTACTTTATACTTTATACACTTTATATATATATATATATTTTTATTCAAATTATTAATCCTTCACTGCACTGTCTTTGTCCTGTGTCTGTTGTTGCTGTTGTTATGTGAAACTGAGATTTTTGGAAAAATGCATACACTGTAATTGCCGAAACAATTACCAATGTGTTTACACTTACACATATGCCTTATTAAAGGAATATGAATCTGAATCTGAATCTGAACTAGCTGAACTAGCTTGTGGACAGATTGGTTATAAAAAAGTTGTTGAAGTGTGTTGAATGAAATGACAATTATATTACAAGATAATGACATTAATAATATCATCTCACATTGTAATTTGCACAGGCAAATGAAATACTATCAAATACAGTGTACCGCCAAAACTAAGACAACTATTGTGATATATTTTTATGGTTTATCTTTTTTATTGGAAGAATTTATGCAGATTTATACATTTCAGTTATCCAAATTATACAACTTCCATTTCCTTTCCCATTCCTATCCCCTAACCCCACCCCATCCCACCCAGTGAGGACGACGACAAACATACATGTAAAATTAAAAATTAAAATAAAATAAAATTTAAATAATTAAACATAAATACAGATGTGACAGACAAAACTACGCAAAATGAAATGAAGTCAAATTAAAAGAAAACAAGAAAGAATATAAATAGGAAAGACAGTAATAATAATATATAATATAAGTAATACTCTCCATTTTAGTAGTGTAATTTCCAGATGGTAAAACAAATAAAATGGAAAGTAAATGTAACACCCTCAGCAGACCACCACAATGCCTCCTCCCCAGCCATGCGTGGGCTAGCAGTGTCAGGCAGGTAGATGGGGGAAGGAGGGGGGTCATGGGGTCCAAAGTTTGGAAGGAGTTATTTGGGGTTTGAAATGAAATAGGAAGGGCTGCCATGTTTTGTGGAAGGCATCTGTGTGGCCTTGTGTTGTAAATCTGATTTTCTCTATATGTATAAGAAACATAACATCCCTCATCCAGTGTAAGTGTGAAGGGGGAGTGGCTGCCTTCCAGTTGATTAGGATGAGGCGTCTGGCAATGAGTGAGGCAAAGGCCATGGCATTGGATTGCCCAATAGATATCGCAGCGTTCTCCGGTGTCAGACCAAATAATGCAATAAGAGGGCATGGGTCAACATTCACAAAAAATATATCTGAATAAGATTTTAAAATGGAAGTCCAGAAAGGGGCCAGTGCTGGACAATGCCAAAACATATGGATAAGTGAGCCAGGGGCTTGGTGGCACCGGTCGCATGTGGGATCCATGCCAGGGTTTATCTTCGCAAGTCTTTGACCAATATAGACGGTGGAGGAGCTTGAACTGTATCAGTGAATGGCGGGCACATATTGAAGAAGAGTGTATTCGGGCAAGAGGATTTTCCCATTCTTTGTCTGTAAATTGATGATTTAGATCGGACTCCCAGTTTTGTCTTATAGCCAGTACTGTCTGAAGAGGGTAGGGATAGGGATATGATGTTATATAGTTTAGATATTGAGCTTTTGATTGCAACCTTCACCTCCAAGATGCAGTCGATCACAGTTTTTGGAGGTATATGGGGGAACTGAGCAAATTTGTTCCTATCAAAATCACGTATCTGTAGATATCTGAAAAAATCTGTTTTTGGTAAGTTAAACTTTAGGGACAATTGTGTGAAAGACATATATTAACTGTCTTGGTACAAATCATAAATGCTCAGAATGCCATTCTTAAACCAGTTGCTGAAGGCTTCATCCACCATAGAGGGAGGGAAAAGGACGTTTTTGTTGACAGGTGAGGATGGTGACATGGCGTGGAGACCAAAGTGTTTTCTGAACTGGGTCCAGATCCGGAGGGAGTGTTGTACTAAGGGGTTGTTGGTGTACTGGGCGGTTGTGACTGGGAGCGGAGAGCAAACTAAAGATTACAAAGATGTTCTAGAACAAGATGCCCTTTCCATGTCCACCCATGCCGGCACCCACTGACAGAGTCCGTAATGGGAATGACTCCAATAGAGAATACTGTGAATATTTGCAGCCCAATAGTAGGCCAATAAATTGGGTAGTGCAAAGCCTCCCTGCGATTTAGGCTTTTGGAGGGCCGTTTTATTTATTCGGACTAGGCGTTTATTCCAGATAAAATCTGATATTGCCCTGTCAAGGGCTTTGAAAAATGACTTTTGTGATATATTTTTAACTCTAACCTACCCCTAACCTTAGCCTAACCCAACCATAACATTAACCTAACCTTAACCATAACCATAACCATAACCATAACCTAACCATAATGTTAATTCACTACTGATAAATAAGTTGTAGCATATGCTATGAATATCATATTTGCATTAAGCTTAAGAATATTCCAAATAGTGTGATTTCCATCTACAGACCAACATTCTCAAGAATGTTTGTAGCTTATAGCCAACCCCACATGCGTGAATACTTTCGACAACAAATGTTTGCTTCCGCGTTCGAGTTTTTCGCTCTGATTGGCCAGGTCATGTGACATGTGCGCCAATCGTGGGACGGCAAGTTCGGCGCCTATTTCCGGGTCTAACAGCCTGAAAACTACTTAACGCCTAGTTTATCACTGGTTAAGCTTAGGCGACTCTTTCGCAGTTGGTTATGGTTAGAGTTTGGAATCAAGTCAGGCGTTCTATCGCCCTGCCCTAAGACAAACTCTAACCTTAACCAACTTCGAAAGAGCGCCTAAGCTTAACCAGTGTAGAAACTTGCGGTCCCACGATTGGCGCACATGTCACATGACCTGGCCAATCAGAGACGCGGAAACAAACACTTGTTGTCTAAAGTATTCAGGCACCCCACATTCATACTGTATGGTCAAATAAATCACGTATTTGGGCGTTAAGTACGATTTCATAGTAAAGCAGCCATTTCCACTTGAGAAATACCTGTATTCATTCAACCGTCATTTATACTTAATGAATCAAGGAGGATTGCCCTCATTTGCAATGATGTGGAGAAATTATGAATATATTCAGTCGTCTTTCCTCTCCTCTGCCACGGTGGAGAAACAGCGTTCCCTCCTCTGGTGTGGTGTGTGACCTTCCCTGCGGCTCTCCCTCCAGCCGCGGGGTCAGGGGTCATGTAGTGTGTGACTTCCCCGGCTCCAGCCCTCCGTCCAGCCGCGGGGTCAAGGGGGTCATGTTTACCTACGTGCAGATACATATTGGATGGGGTGTACCGTTTACTTCAGGGACTTCCCTGGACTCTCATTGCCTCTCCACCGTCTGTGACAGGATGGCCAGAGGGGGCGCGGGGAGATGACTGGATGCTGGTTCAATCCTTCAGTTAGCCACACACACACACACACACACACACACACACACACACACACACACACACACACACACACACACACACACACACACACACACACACACACACACACACACACACACACACACACACACACACACACACACACACACACACACACACACACACACACACACACACACACACACACACACACACACACACACACACACACACACACACACACACACATCTGCAAACATACACATTCACTCTCTCACTCACACACACACCTTGTATCAACAGAAAAGAGAGATGAGATGAGATAGAGAATCTGACAGTTGTTTGCTGTGTGTGTGTGTGTGTGTGTGTGTGTTTAACTGGAAGGTCTCTGAGTCCAGGAGTGAAGGAGGGATTCACTGACGTGATTCCGACACTGTTGTGCTAAACTGCCGCAGAATGAAAACACACACACTCATCTCCCAACAGAGGCTCGATCACAACGAACAATAGAACAGTTAATTCACAGTGTGGTGATGAGCTGTGATCTGACTACAGGAAGTGACCTCACAGTGTAGTGATGAGCTGTGATCTGACTACAGGAAGTGACCTCACAGTGTAGTGATGAGCTGTGATCTGACTACAGGAAGTGACCTCACAGTGTAGTGATGAGCTGTGATCTGACTACAGGAAGTGACCTCACAGTGTAGTGATGAGCTGTGATCTGACTACAGGAAGTGACCTCACAGTGTAGTGATGAGCTGTGATCTGACTACAGGAAGTGACCTCACAGTGTAGTGATGAGCTGTGATCTGACTACAGGAAGTGACCTCACAGTGTAGTGATGAGCTGTGATCTGACTACAGGAAGTGACCTCACAGTGCAGTGATGCGCTGTGATCTGACTACAGGAAGTGACCTCACAGTGTAGTGATGCGCTGTGATCTGACTACAGGATGTGACCTCACAGTGTAGTGATGAGCTGTGATCTGACTACAGGAAGTGACCTCACAGTGTAGTGATGAGCTGTGATCTGACTACAGGAAGTGACCTCACAGTGTAGTGATGAGCTGTGATCTGACTACAGGAAGTGACCTCACAGTGTAGTGATGAGCTGTGATCTGACTACAGGAAGTGACCTCACAGTGTAGTGATGAGCTGTGATCTGACTACAGGAAGTGACCTCACAGTGTAGTGATGAGCTGTGATCTGACTACAGGAAGTGACCTCACAGTGTAGTGATGAGCTGTGATCTGACTACAGGAAGTGACCTCACAGTGTGGTGATGAGCTGTGATCTGACTACAGGAAGACCCCCGTTCCTACAGTTAACTCTGTAGTTAACTGATAAGTTAAGTTAATTGATAGAACTTATTACATATTAATATGATATTGTAAGGAAGGGGCAGGACCAGATAAGCTTTGCTTCTTTCTGTCCCTTCTTGAACAAAACCATTTGTCTTGAGCTATGTTGACAATTGCTTCCATGTCTAGGAAGACATATTTTATTTTATTTGTATTTGTATTTTATTTAGTTTCTTATTTTTTTTATTTTTATTTTTTTGTTATTTTTTGTTATTTCAAGTTTCTGTGTGTATGGTTGTTCGAGATAAATAAAGATCAAATCAAACTCACAGTGTAGTGATGAGCTGTGATCTGACTACAGGAAGTGACCTCACAGTGTAGTGATGAGCTGTGATCTGACTACAGGAAGTGACCTCACAGTGTAGTGATGAGCTGTGATCTGACTACAGGAAGTGACCTCACAGTGTAGTGATGAGCTGTGATCTGACTACAGGAAGTGACCTCACAGTGTAGTGATGAGCTGTGATCTGACTACAGGAAGTGACCTCACAGTGTAGTGCTCCACCCAGCCCTCTTAATTACACTGTGCGACGCGACGTGAGAAGGTGTCAGACGAGCAGTGAAGCGGATCCCGTCCTAATGAATGGAAACAGATGGTGAGACAGAAGAGCGGAGCTACTGCCAAGAACTGAGGAGGCATGGAGGAAGAGAGGGGTGGGGAGTCTGGGAAGGAGAGGGGGATGGTGGAGGAGAGGGGGAGGTACATGTAGATGTGTAGATGGAGGGATAGAAACCTCTTCTAATTAACATTTGGTATAAATTCAGAATAAATCTGAGCTCTTTGGCCGCCGCGGTTGTCAATCACAGTGAGAGGCGGAGGAAAACAATGCAGAGAGGCATGAATGAGGTTGCCTATTATTAAAACAGTTTACTTTGTAATTAAAAAGAACATTTCCCAGACATGTACGATGGCGTATTAGGGCGTATTGTATATGTAGAAAAACTAATTACAGAGCTGGCGGAGCGGGGTTAATATTCAGAGATTAAAGTGATACAATTTACTAGAAAGAACTTGGATATTCTCTGAGATTAAAGTCATACATTTGTGAGAAAATAACTACGGACCAGCTAGCCTAGCTGTTGAGTTTTAAGCTAGACTAGTTATCAATATTAACTTTCTACTGAAGGCACAGAGAGGCAATTGGTATCTACTGTACCTTCTTGTCTGACTCTGGAGAAGACAGTAAGAACATTTTCCATAATGTTGGTGTGTTCCATTAACTTCTTAAGCCTGAGCCCTATTTTCTGAAAATCTTCCTAAAAATACATACCTAAGTAAATGGAAGATTGCTCCACTTCTATTATTCCCAGTGTCAGAAATATTGTGTCTGTTACTAGGCTTAAGTAAATTGTGAGAATATGCATTTTCTTTTTTCTTCTTTTCTTTTTTCATCTTTGACAGTGAATACACACCCTCAAGAAGACCCATACACTCTGCATCTTCTGGCCGCCTCAGATCTACTCCTATCCGAGCTCCGGGAGGGTCATCAAAGAGAAGCCGCCTATTCTCAGTCCTTGCCCCACAATGGTGGAATGAACTACCCACCCCAGTTAGGCCAGCCGAATCACGTCCAATCTTTCGCCGTCGACTAAAGACGCACATCTTCAACCATTACTTGTCCTAATAAACTAACCTACACTGTAACATGCAACACTTTGATGAGCATTGTTGCTCAGCTGATAGAGTTGTGCCCTTCCTGATGACTTGTCGTACAGAACTTGTAAGTCGCTTTGGATAAAAGTGTCAGCTAAATTACTAAATGTAAATGTAAATGAATAACACCATGCTAAAAATGACCAGACATGAAAAACTGAGCTCGTTCAGCACCCTCTTGAGATCATGTGTAGAAAAAATCTAAGCAAATGAATAAAAGGAAGATGATTAAACAGGAGATTTTGTAGAGACAGTACTGAATTCTGCCATCCGGACACAGCCATTTTAAATATTATTATAGAATATAGAATATCAGGCCTATAAATGATCTTATTATGGCCAAGTCACACATATATGGATCGGGCCAAATCTCCCCTTTCCAATGGTAGAGTTCAATCTGGATTTTGTATCACCAGGCGTGATTCACAAACCGTGGATAAAATCTTTTTTATACTGTACATTTCTCAGCCATTTTTCATCAGATTAAAATGCAGTTTTTTTATAGACGTTCACAGAAAGGTGGAGAAACTAACTGCGTTCTGTTTTATGGCAATAATGTTCAGGTTTGTGGCATATGATCCCGGAAAGAAAAGAGAAATAAAAAAAGTGAATCCAGAAGTCAGATGATTGACAGGGCTGACGTGAGCCAGGAAATGTAGTTTTTATTTATTCAAAAGCCCATCGAAAGTCCTGGGTCTTCTCTCCTCATAGGACTACACACAAAATGGCGTTGTCAGTTCCTCGCGTCAATATTCGCCTTTTTTACGACTACATTTCTATAACTCATATTTTACTAATAACACTTGTTGTGAAGGGCCAGATTAAACCGAATATATATATTTATTTATATATATATATTTAATTGTATTTGTATATTCTCTAATATTCCCTGATATCCCTTGTATATTCCTTGTACAATATGCATTGAATATCCATTCTAGCCTACTGAACATCCCATAATAGTCTCCATTCTACTATTGGTCGAGACCTTGGTGCCAGGCTGCCATACCCCTCAGACCCAGTTCAAACGTACCGCTCGACATGTACGAACAAGTCCTAGTTCCGCGTAGGAATTTGGCTACCGCACCACTAATGGGACTATTTGTTCATAGTGCGTATATATACTGCGCTACTAAAGTAGGACTTTCTTTTCAGTCCAGTTTCTTACCCTCCAATAGAGTCACAGACGTAAAGCCTCCCCGCGATGCCACGTGTGGGAGTAAGGCCAAGTTCGCCTACCATCGGTATTGAGACATCGTGTATATTAATATTTGAATAGTCATATTTGGCACTATATCGTCGAGTTGGACGTAGTCTATTAAGCTAATAATAGTCTGTTAATATATAGTGCTTCGTGCGGTGAGAATACTACCGTAGTCAGTACCCCATCGTTTCGGGCAGAGAACTGGCTGCTTACCCAGGGTGGTTGACCCTATGTGAAGCTGCACCCGAGGAGCCCCAGAGCCGACGAGCGAGTGGACCTGTATACCGGATTATTCTACCGACGACAGCCCGCCTTCCCAGGCACGGATTATGCTTTGGATACGTTGATTATTCTATGGATAAAGACCCCCGACACTACCGTGTGTTGGAACCCCCCCCCCTGGAGAGGAAGCAAGGTGAGGAGACGCTCTGCAAGACGAGGTCTCTCCACATCTCTCCCCCGTGGACCGGAGAGAGCCGGCCCACAAAGAGTCCACCTGCTTTCATCTGTGGTCCAAGGATCGCCGGCGCATTGAACGGCACTACAGTGGGTTCTCCTGGGATACCCTTGGCCGGACGAGGCAGCTGGATTCTACCCCCCCCCCCCCTCCTACTCCTGTCGGCTTACAAGCGACCGGATTAACCCCCTCTAGTGTATCCAGCCTATAATCATTAAAGTATCATTGCTGTTATTCCTTAACTATTCCAGGTCGTATATTTACCACCTGCGCCTTCAGAGATTGGACATTATCTATTGATATACCGACGAATACTCCTTGCCATAAAAGTGCATACTATTTCAATTCATAAATGTAATTAAGTGATTAAGTGTTTATTCTACACACCATCGCTGTGTAGGAAAATAAAGACCTATTTCTAATTCGTACATTTGTGTTGGATCCGTTTCATCTACGTGAGAGTGTTCATGATAATATATTTATGCCGTGTACTGGGTGGCCGAATATTAAGTACAAAGGTAGTGGTAGTAAGTATCATATCTAGTAATACAGTCAGGGAATTGTACCCCTCAGTTACAATTGGTCCTTCGAGCCGGATGGTAATTAGTGTAATATTAATATAGTGTTATTAATATTGAAATGGCCTATTATGAACACTCCACGAAACGATCCTCCTAACCAACGCCCGCAGCGCGAACGACGGCTCCCTCAGTACTTAGAGGCTTACGCTGTCAGTCAACAACCTAGTCTTCTACTAACAGTAAACGCGGTAAAACTAGAAAGTAAAAGTATGTCTAACCCCAACGCCCAGACTACCCCGACCATAGAGGCCCCTACGGGCTCTAATGTAACTGACCAAGTTCACGGTGGGGACCAGTGGGAACCAGACATGACTTCACACCCCGCCAGTACTGAAGAAGTAGTCCCCGATGAGTCCCGGGAGGAATACAACGCTACCGCGAGAGTACTCGGCACGGAAGAAGACGGGGAGAGCACCGTGGAGATAGAGCTCCAAGGCTCCGCAAGGAGTACCCCGAGGGAAGGCTCCCCTATACAACCGCCTTCTCCCAGCGAGGCAGAGAGGACCCTACAGCAGGCATTCCTCGTCAGCCTGAAAGCCTCTACTGAACGCGATAGACTCCAGGGTGAACGCGATCGACTGCAGATCCAGCAGCGAAGCGAACACGAGCAGATACGTCTAGAAATAAGACGCATTCAGATGGAAGAGAATGTGGCCCGAGAACGAGCCGGTGCTCAACGGGACGCAGAGCGCGACAGACAGCAAGCGCAACTAATAGAACAGCTGATCAGACGGACAACACCCTCTCCCTCCGCCAGAGGCTCCAGGAACTCGTCTAGACACACCTCCAGGGCGGCATCCCCTAGCCGAGTAAACAACCCTGAACTTGACCAACAGACGAGGTCTATACCCCCCACAGACCACCTCCCCCCACCGGTCCAAGCGAGACCTAGCAACCGGGAAGGAGCAGCATATCCTGTGGAGAGGCTAAACCAGAGACTACAAGCACTGGATGACCTAACTGAAGACGAAGAGGAAGAGGAGGAGAACCACGCCCGAAGACAGCACAGTACTCTACCGGACCAGGAGGTCCGGTACAGCCCAGGCTATACTCCCGCGGAGCTGCGCTACAGACCCCCGACTCTATACACGGGTGAGCACGACGCACGACCCGCACCGAGGAACAGCACCTGGACAAGCGGGCCATGGTACACTGCCGGTACCAGCCCATACCAAGAAGCGGGAGGAGACTCGCCTAGGAGGCCTCTCCCCCAACGCTCGCCGATGTATCCACAGTCAGCGTCATACATTGGCACGCCTATGGTACCCGACTTCACCCAAGAGAACCGGGCCCAGTATACAGAACTCCGCATGTGTCTGGAGACCATGTTGGTGGATGTATTGGATGAACGCCACAAATACGCCATCCTACTGCAGCACTTAAAGGTGCCCCGCGCACATAATATAGCGCTCGCCTACGCGACTTCCACCACCCCATACACAGCAGCGCTGGTAGCATTGGACCAGAGGTATGGGCGCATATGGGATTACGTGATCCAGGAGATCCGACACATCGACCGCTTACCCCCAGCAATAGACAATCGAGCACTGGACGACCTGTCCATCAGAGTGCAGTCCCTGGTAGGGATGTTGGGAGCGCAAAGAGAGAAGGGGAAGTATGAACTTTACGCCAACTCAAATGTGGAAAGGATCCTGGAGAAGCTGCCGCCCGCTCGTCAGGAGCGCTTTAGGCGGCAGAGGGACCACAGAGACCCGAATGGCCCCGAACCGAACCTCCTCGATCTAGCAGACTTCCTGGCGAGAGAAGTCAACAGCCTACGGCTAGATACATTCGGACGGAGCACCCCTGGCTCCAGAGAAGGAACCAGACGACTAAATGATGGAAGAAGATCGGTGACTGTGATGCACCAATCGGAGTCAGTACCGAGCAGCAGGAGCCACAGTACCCCCTCCAGAACGGAGAAGTGGAAGATAGTGTGCCCCTACTGTGAGAAAGAACACTGGCTAGCGCAATGTGACTCCTTCCCCAAGCTGAACGCGGAGGAAGCAGGTCAATGGATAAAGTCCAACAAGCGCTGTTTTCGCTGTGCGCGCTCACACATGGCAGCCGAATGCCGCTTAAAGAAAAGGTGCACCAAGTGCGATGGAGCCCATCTGGACATACTTCACGACAGTAACAGACGGCGCCCTTCACCTGCACCATCCAGCCGCAAAGCGAGCGTCATGTACATCGATCCCGCCAGCAGCAGTGGAGCCCGAGTACTCCTAAAAGTAGTGCGTGTGACACTAAGCTACCAGAATAAAGTCCTGGACACTTACGCCGTCCTCGATGACGGGTCAGAGAAGACCCTGCTGCTCGCCTCCGCTGCGGCCCAGCTAGGGCTGCGGGGAAGCGAAACCCAAATGACAATTCGGACAATAAGACGAGATTTGAAGACGATAAAGGGCGAGAATGTCTCATTCTCTATCGCAGCAAGCGGCCAGCCTGAGCGACGGTACCAGATTGCAGACGCTTTCACCAGCCAAGAAATAGGACTGTCGCGGTACACATACCCCGTCGCCAAGCTGATGGAGAAATATGCACATCTGCGCAAGTTACCGATCCCGCTCATAGACAATGCTATGCCGACCCTGTTGATAGGCTCCGACCATGCAGACCTCATTGTCCCGATAGACCGGGTTCATACCGGACCCCGAGGCTGTCCTGCAGCAGTCGAGACCCGTTTGGGATGGACTCTCCAAGGCCCGCTCGCCAAATCTCTCAACCGAAGTACAGCCACTAGATGTCTCCACTCCCGAGTCACAGAGGGAGAAACCGCACTCCTGCAACACGTAGAGCGGCTATGGAGCTTGGAACAAATGCCCTTTAAGAATGGAAAGAAAGACATTCGCTCTAAAGATGACATTTACGCCATTCACCTCCTCGAGACAGGGACCAAGAGAGTCCCGGTCAACGGCGTGTTGAGATACGCCACGCCACTCCTGCGGCGAGAAGGAATGCCTACTTTCCACGCCAAGACAGACGCCATAGAACGGTACCTGCTGAACACGGAGCGGCGCTTAGCCAAGAACCCCGCCCAAGAGAGTGTATACCGCGCTGAGATTGAGAAGCTCATCACAGCGGGACACGTCACAAAGATGGACATTAAAGAGGCTGACCAGACCACTGAATCGTGGTACGTGCCCCACCACAAGGTCCATCACAACGGTAAAGACCGCATAGTATTTAACTGCAGCTACCAGATCGGATCCCAAAATCTGAATAAAGAGTTACTGCCCGGTCCCACACTCGGCCCCTCCCTACTCGGCGTTCTACTCCGCTTCCGCCAGGAAAAGGTGGCCATCAGCGGGGACATTAAAGGAATGTTCCTGCAGGTGAGATTAGTAGAGGCGGACAAGCCCCTGTTACGGTTCCTATGGAGAGAGAAGCCAGGAGATGAGCACCCAGCCATCTACCAATGGGAAGTCCTCCCCTTCGGAACGACGTGCAGCCCCTGCTGTGCGACATTTGCACTACAGAAACATGTAGCAGAGGACCCAGCAGCGGACGAAGAGGTCCGACACAGCGTAAAGAACAGCTTCTACGTAGACAACTGTCTACAAAGCCTTTCAACCCAGGAAGAAGCCGAGGCTCTCCTGATTAAACTCCGCGCCTCATTGATCAAAGGCGGCTTTGATCTCAGGCAGTGGGCCAGCAGCGATCCGCAAGTACTGCGCAGCCTCTCCTCCGAGGACAAGGCAGCCAGCAGCGAGACCTGGATGGCTACAATCCCGGGAGAAGCCCAGGAGATGACCCTGGGATTGGTGTGGCGATTCAAAACAGATTCGCTTCACTACAGACACAAGCCCCTGACTACGGAGCAGGGAAGGCCGGCGGCGGCGCCGACCACCAGACGGAGTGTGTACACAACACTCGCCCGACAATATGACCCGCTAGGATGTATTCTACCGTACACCACCAGGGCAAAAATGATTGTACGAGCATTGTGGGACAAGGACCAGGGCTGGGACGACCCCATTCCCGCACACCTTGCATCCACCTGGAGAGAGTGGGAGATGGAGCTCCACTCACTCCCAGGCGTTAATATGCGCCGAAGCTACTTCCCACCCACGGTGAGGCCAGAGACATGTAAAATGGACTTACACGTCTTCAGTGACGCCTCGGAGGTCGCATACGGATCAGTAGCCTACTTACGGGCCCAAGACCAGGGGGGAGAGATCTACACAGCATTTGTCCTCGCCCGCTCGAGAGTAGCCCCACGCAAGCAACAATCTATCCCACGCCTAGAGCTCTGCGCAGCCCTAGCCGGAGCGCATTTAGCCACGCTCATCCAACGTGAGCTCACCATACCGGTGTCTAGAACAATCCTGTGGTCAGATTCCACGACGGTACTCGCCTGGATCAAATCGGACTCATGCAAGTACAAAGTCTTCGTGGGAGTCAGAGTCACCGAGATTCAAGACTTAACCGAAGAGTTAACCGGAGAAACAGAGTGGCGCTACGTTGATACAAAACAGAACCCAGCTGACGTCATCACCCGGGGGATGCCCCTGGATGACCTCACCCGTCGCAATGTCTACAGTGACGGCCCCGCATTCCTAAGACTCCCGGAAGGACAGTGGCCCATGCCTATCCCGAGGGCAGCAAGTCCAGAGGAGGTGGAAATTAAGAAGTCTGTGTTCTGTGGATTGAGCACCGTAGCCTCCACCGACCCTAACATAAACGATTGCACGTCCATAGAGAGTGCACAACAAAGAACATTCCTGCGGTACCACCCGGAGTGCAAGTCCCCCGCTGATATGTCAGCGGCTAACTACGAGGAAGCAGAATTGCTTCTACTGCAGCGAGCCCAGAGAGACTCGTTCCCCGATGAATTGGCCTGTCTACAGGGAGGAAAGCCTGTCCCATCCGACAGCAGATTAATTCACCTGGCCCCCGAGAGCGACGCTCATACCCTCATCAGAGTGGGTGGTCGCCTACGCAGAGCCCCCAATCTACCGGATGACATTAAAATACCCGATCGTATTGAACAGCCGACACAAGGTCACAGAGCTGATTATAAAGAAATACGATGAGGATGTACATCACGCAGGAGCAGAAAGAGTCCTCACGGAGATTGAGGGAGTACTTAACTCGAAGCCCCTCGGATATGTCTCCAGTGATGTGGCGGATATCGACCCAGTTACCCCCAACACACTCCTGATGGGGCGGCTAGATCCCACATTACCCCAGACAATGTACCGGCCTGAAGAAGCGAACGGCCGACGAATGTGGAGGTACAGCCAAGTATTAGCCGACAAGTTTTGGAACAGTTTCCTACTGCACTACCTACCGTCTCTACAGACCCGCCAGAAGTGGGTAAAGGAGAGAGACAATTTGACAGAAGGAACAGTCGTCATGATTATTGATCAATCACTGCCCAGAGCTATGTGGCCGGCCGGCCGCGTAAGCAAAGTGATCACCGGTGCCGACGGCAAGGTCCGAGCAGCTGAAGTGCTCGTCCAGGGTCGCACTTACACCCGTCCCGTGGCAAGGCTCATAGAACTGCCTCGACTCCCAGACACAATCGATGATGACCATGACCCTACAACCCTATGACTTTGTGAAGTTGACTGACCCCTACAGCAAACCCTTATGTGTAAATAGACAACGCGATTAATCTGTCTCTGTTTAACTGATTAGGTCTGGGACCTATTCAGGGGGTGGCTGTTGTGAAGGGCCAGATTAAACCGAATATATATATTTATTTATATATATATATTTAATTGTATTTGTATATTCTCTAATATTCCCTGATATCCCTTGTATATTCCTTGTACAATATGCATTGAATATCCATTCTAGCCTACTGAACATCCCATAATAGTCTCCATTCTACTATTGGTCGAGACCTTGGTGCCAGGCTGCCATACCCCTCAGACCCAGTTCAAACGTACCGCTCGACATGTACGAACAAGTCCTAGTTCCGCGTAGGAATTTGGCTACCGCACCACTAATGGGACTATTTGTTCATAGTGCGTATATATACTGCGCTACTAAAGTAGGACTTTCTTTTCAGTCCAGTTTCTTACCCTCCAATAGAGTCACAGACGTAAAGCCTCCCCGCGATGCCACGTGTGGGAGTAAGGCCAAGTTCGCCTACCATCGGTATTGAGACATCGTGTATATTAATATTTGAATAGTCATATTTGGCACTATATCGTCGAGTTGGACGTAGTCTATTAAGCTAATAATAGTCTGTTAATATATAGTGCTTCGTGCGGTGAGAATACTACCGTAGTCAGTACCCCATCGTTTCGGGCAGAGAACTGGCTGCTTACCCAGGGTGGTTGACCCTATGTGAAGCTGCACCCGAGGAGCCCCAGAGCCGACGAGCGAGTGGACCTGTATACCGGATTATTCTACCGACGACAGCCCGCCTTCCCAGGCACGGATTATGCTTTGGATACGTTGATTATTCTATGGATAAAGACCCCCGACACTACCGTGTGTTGGAACCCCCCCCCCTGGAGAGGAAGCAAGGTGAGGAGACGCTCTGCAAGACGAGGTCTCTCCACATCTCTCCCCCGTGGACCGGAGAGAGCCGGCCCACAAAGAGTCCACCTGCTTTCATCTGTGGTCCAAGGATCGCCGGCGCATTGAACGGCACTACAGTGGGTTCTCCCGGACGAGGCAGCTGGATTCTACCCCCCCCCCCCTCCTACTCCTGTCGGCTTACAAGCGACCGGATTAACCCCCTCTAGTGTATCCAGCCTATAATCATTAAAGTATCATTGCTGTTATTCCTTAACTATTCCAGGTCGTATATTTACCACCTGCGCCTTCAGAGATTGGACATTATCTATTGATATACCGACGAATACTCCTTGCCATAAAAGTGCATACTATTTCAATTCATAAATGTAATTAAGTGATTAAGTGTTTATTCTACACACCATCGCTGTGTAGGAAAATAAAGACCTATTTCTAATTCGTACATTTGTGTTGGATCCGTTTCATCTACGTGAGAGTGTTCATGATAATATATTTATGCCGTGTACTGGGTGGCCGAATATTAAGTACAAAGGTA
The DNA here is from genome assembly GCF_963971535.1 of Notolepis coatsorum. Lineage (NCBI taxonomy): Eukaryota > Metazoa > Chordata > Actinopteri > Aulopiformes > Paralepididae > Notolepis > Notolepis coatsorum. The sequence continues at coordinate 518,148 of NC_140184.1, forward strand.
GTGGTAGTAAGTATCATATCTAGTAATACAGTCAGGGAATTGTACCCCTCAGTTACAACACTTATTGCCCGGTACAGGGCCGAGATTCATACCACTCCATAAATCCGTCTCTACAGAATGTATGAATTAATGTTGCATTTTCTTTTCAAATGTAGCCACGAGTAAAGACCCTAACCCTGTTAAAACAGCAGTCAAAGTGTATATTTTCAGCACTACGTTTGTTTACCAATGATTTTAAGGGTTAGGGTTAACTAACTGAATTAGAAAAGTTGTCCCTAAGTTCAAAGCAATGTTTCTCAGTAGCTGTCCTTATCCTTCAGCAGTTGTCAGTACGGAGTACAAATCTAGACTGGCTGAGCTGCTGTATTTAAACAGAAACCTGACTCTGGGCCTTGATGGCTCAATTAGCTAAACAAAGGGCAGTTTTACCCTCTTAACTGGCACCGACCCTTTACAGTATCAGAAACTTCAGAATGTTATCTTTCAAAAGAGACCAGGCTCATGCATGGGCTATAAGTATAAAGTATAGTATTTTGGTTTGCAAAAAAAGTAAATGCCCACTTTTGGGGGCGCCAGTTAAGAGGTTAAACACACCCTCTACTCAAGTCACCTGATACCTGAACAGAGTTCAGCTTTAAGATGTAACTAACTGAATTAGAAAAGCTTGCCCTAAGTTCCAGTGTAATGCAATGTTTCTCAGTAGCTGTTGAAGTATCTTTCACTCCATTTATCTATGATTTGTGATCGTATAGTCTACTCTTCTCTCTGCATTGTTTGGTATTTCAGGTGTTCGGTTCTATTAAGGAAAAACGCAGACGAGGTGGTCTAATCAAACAAACTGCAGTGTTTATTTCCATTTCTTAATAAACCACAGCTATGAATCAAACAAGTACAAGATCTTTACTGTAATCTAATCGTCTCTTTGATGTGGCAGTTTTGTCCATGATCTGATCAGCGGCGGCCGATCAGAGCGTTCTTCTCCGGTGCTGGTGTTGTTGTCTCTCGGGTTCCATGACAACACGCGGCTTCCCTTAGTGGTTGGTGGTCGCCAAGGCAACCTTGGGTCTCCGTGAGTCTCAGCGCTCAGGCAGAGAGCGCTTGATTTCGTCTCTCTCCGTGGCAGGATCTCCTGCTGCGAGGCGATCGTCTATCATCGTCTGGGTCCATAGCTCTGTGCGTCTCCGGCTCGGCTCTCGAGTCTCTGGTTTCTCCGTCTATCTCCAGCGCTCTCCTCCTCTCCAGGTCTCCCGGTCTGTTTGTCTCGCTCCAGCTCCAGGTCTGTGTCTCAGTCTCTCGTCCATCTCCATCAGCCCTGCTTAAAAAGGGAAGAAATAACTTCCCCCAAAAGCCCCCGGAGACGTGTGTCCCAGGGCTCGGGCTTCTCCATTGGCCAAAGGATCTCCTCGCTCGATGACACGTCAGCCTGGTCTGCTGACACACCGTTACACAGTAGAATCCGCCTGGCTGTTAACAGTTAGCCATTTATATTACCTTATTAGGGGATCCTTATAGTTATTCTCTCCGTGGCACAGAGAATAGAACATTAGCTGTTTCTATCTACAACCACTTTACCATTCTGTAATTGCTTTTTAGAATACTATGATAATTCTTTATTGTCTAGACAGTGACTCACAGTCTTGTCTTCAGTTTGGTCCACATTTTACGTTATTTGATTGAACTATTTAATGTTATCCTACTGTTTGTATTATCTATTCTAAAGTAATCTGTAATCTAGTTTGTAGCTCTATTTGATCACTAAGTATTTTGTTCAGTATTACCATTAATTTACAAACGATGTCTTTGTATTTGGTTCACTTATTGTCTACTTTTCATGCCTGCCAAACCTATTATCTAATGTAATTTTGTATGACAGCTCCCTTTTAGTACATTATTGATTGCACTGTTTTCTAAGGACATCTAACTCATCTCTCTGACAAAGCCATTAGTTTTATCTATTTTCCTCAAGGTCTAAAACCCGTCTAGTCTAACTATTAGAGTTAATGTGTAACTGGTGGCATTCTACTTAAATTCCAATATCCTTGAGCCTATTATGTATTTCCTAAAGTCAGTCAAATCGGATGTGTAAGGGAGATTTCAACTGGTCTGGTGTCATCTCTCTGACCTCTGGGCCCATAGCTCTGTGCAGCTGCCGTGTCGTAACCTGAAATTGCTTAGCTAGTGTAAATAAGACCTTTTGACCTCAACTGTATTTTCAGTTGGTTTCCTGTTCTTCAAAGATAATTATCTCCTTCCTCTTTAGTCTCTTACCAAATAGGTTCGCCCGGTGGGGGAAATGGGTCCTTTTAAGTAAGCTTTTGTTCCTCTTTAGCCAAAGTAAATACCACTCCTTTCTGCCCATCTCAATATAGTCCCGAGGGGTCAGTTTATGACCTTAATGATCTGGCACCTGTTCGGGGGAGTCACTGTCTCAACCTCTTTACGCCTGGTGCCACAGAGGATACCAACATGGGATTTCCAAGTGGCCCTTCTGTCAAATCAGCATTTCCGTCTAATCATTTTGTACAGTTCCGTTGATATTTTCATGTTTCATTTTGATAAATTCACGACACTGTCCTTATCCTTCAGCAGTTGTTGTCAGTACACTGTTGTTGCCCCCTATTTATTTAATTATCTTACTTGACCTGACCATGCATAAACACACATCGCTCATTCCTTTCGGCCGTGCATGTTGTAGCTTTGGGGAGTCGGTTCACAGAAGTCTGTCTCTGCAGAAGAAAGAGAAATAGAAATAGTCAGGTCTGTAGCAGAAACATTCAATGACTTGAGATTTCCAGCTGGTTTGATAACTGCCAAGGTACACCTTTGTTCTATTGTACTATATTTGTATACTATACTATAGCTTGCTTTACTTCTATCAGCACTGTATGCATTGCTTTCATTCTGTGAATATTATGTTCATTTTATGCCTGTTTATGTCTGTTTTTATGCACAGGTGACTGATCCCGGTGTGGGTGGCATAATAATAATAATAATAACAATATAATATATAGCACTGGTTACAGTATTAAAGCATCATCATCGTCAGGTCAGAGATATGGCCCTGAACTACTCCACATGCTCCAGCGTCCTGCTTTACAAAGGACTACACTCAGGCGCAAGTCCACTGTGCACTCTCCTGTCACCACTGTGTAATTTAGTAATTTAGGACCTGCTCCGAGGTCATCAATTGGCACACATGCGATGCATGCATGCAATTCGTCTCTGCGATTAACCCATCCCGTCGTCCTTCCCCCCCAAGGGCAGCCGGGAGCAGACAGGCGCAACGTGAGCCGCGCCAGGGGACCAATCCAAGTGCTCCTGTCCGTCTTCGTCAAGGACGCCACAGCGTTAGCGATCTGTTGTTGTGCATGTTTTTCCATTGGGTTTATCTTATCGGGGGGAAACCCTTGCGAGCACGGGGAGAACATGCAAACTCCACACAGAAAGGCCTGGGAGATACCCCCCCACCTGGGTAACTGGCATCATGGAAACCTGGTCCCCAAGCGGGAATCGAACCCTGGACCTTCTTGCTGTGAGGCGACAGTGTTAACCACTACACCACCGTGTGCACTCTCCTGTCACCACCGTGCACTCTCCTGTCACCACGTGCACTCTCCTGTCACCACCGTGCACTCTCCTGTCACCACCGTGCACTCTCCTGTCACCACCGTGCACTCTCCTGTCACCACCGTGCACTCTCCTGTCACCACCGTGCACTCTCCTGTCACCACCGTGCACTCTCCTGTCACCACCGTGCACTCTCCTGTCACCACCGTGCACTCTCCTGGACTCACATTCCAATCTAGAACCAAAGTGATAACCAACCAGCTATAAATCAAATGTCAGAATATGATTTTCTGAGCGAGAGGATCAAGACGTTGCAGATTTGCCGTCAGTCATGTCCAAATATGACAAATGTATGGGTTAAATTCAGTCTTGTTTAGTGAGAAATCTCACTCTCCACCATTGCCCTGGCCTGACACGCTATCCCCCACGGAAGTACACTTCTCCTGTAAAGCCTGTCCTCTTGTCAGAGAGTATCGTCTCGCAGATTTACAACGTTAATCTCAGAGAAGTTCTGAGTTGTTGGACACTGACATGTACTGCACCTCGACTCTGGAACCCCCTCCCTCAGACCATCAGAGACTCCCCCACACTCTCCACCTTCAAATCCTGCCTCAAAACCCACTTGTTCTCCCTAGCCTTCAACCTTCCCCAACCTTAACCCCCCCCCCCCCCCCCCCCTCCAACCTGGTGTGATCTTTGTTACTGTGGCTTTATGTTTTTGTGTCTCATACTGTTCTCCCTGTTTCCGCCGTGGTCTTATGTTCCTTTTGTTTCTTTGTTTTTCTCTGTTTCCCCGCCTAATGTCAGCGACTTCGGATTCTTGAGAAGCGATTTACTAATAAAATGTATTATTATTATTTATTATTAACACTGGTCCTTTATGATGGACAGTGACATGTAGTAACACTGATATGGTCCTTTATGATGGACAGTGACATCATGTAGTAACACTGATATGGTCCTTTATGATGGACAGTGACATCATGTAGTAACACTGATATGGTCCTTTAGGATGGACAGTGACATCATGTAGTAACACTGATATGGTCCTTTATGATGGACAGTGACATCATGTAGTAACACTGATATGGTCCTTTAGGATGGACAGTGACATCATGTAGTAACACTGATATGGTCCTTTATGATGGACAGTGACATCATGTAGTAACACTGATATGGTCCTTTATGATGGACAGTGACATCATGTAGTAACACTGATATGGTCCTTTATGATGGACAGTGACATCATGTAGTAACACTGATATGGTCCTTTATGATGGACAGTGACATCATGTAGTAACACTGATATGGTCCTTTATGATGGACAGTGACATGATGTAGTAACACTGATATGGTCCTTTATGATGGACAGTGACATCATGTAGTAACACTGATATGGTCCTTTATGATGGACAGTGACATCATGTAGTAACACTGGTCCTTTACGAGAGGAAAGAGAGGACCGAGCTCAACAACTATCTTTTTCAACTCTTCAAAACATTTAATTGGGCCCTGTTAATAAATCTGTCTCTTTTGTCTCGTTCTTCCCAGATGGATGGATGCTGCAGTAATACCACTGATAATGAAGCAGCGAGAGAAGCGAGTCCTGTCCTCTGCATCATTAAAGAGACTCGTAAATTAGCGGTGCAGATCTGAATTAATGCAAATTGTATGTAGAGGCAGAGACACAACGATGCACGCGAATACATACACACAAGCACACGCACGTGAATACACACACAAGCACACGCACGCGAATACAAGTGCTCACACACAAGCACATGCACGCGAATACACACAAGCAGAGGAGAGAAAAGGAGGAGAGGAGGAGAGGTGAGGCCAGAGCTGTGGCACCTCCTATCACCACCTCCTATCACCACCTCCTATCACCACCTCCTATCACCACCTCCTATCACTACCTCCTATCACCACCTCCTATCACCACCTCCTATCACCACCTCCTATCACCACCTCCTATCACCACCTCCTATCACCACCTCCTATCACCACCTCCTATCACTACCTCCTATCACCACCTCCTATCACTACCTCCTATCACCACCTCATATCACTACCATCCTATCACCACCTCCTATCACTACCTTCCTATCACCACCTCCTATCACCATCCTCCTATCACTACCTCCTATCACCACCTCCTATCACCACCTTCCTATCACCACCTCCTATCACCACCTCCTATCACCACCTCCTATCACTACCTCCTATCACCACCTCCTATCACTACCTCCTATCCACTACTACCTCCTATCACCACCTCCTATCACCACCTCCTATCACCACCTCCTATCACTACCTCCTATCACCTCCACCTATCACCACTCCTATCACACCTCCTATCACCTACCTCCTATCACTACCTCCTATCACTACCTCCTATCACTACCTCCTATCACCACCTCCTAGCACTACCTCCTATCACCACCTCCTATCACCACCTCCTATCACTACCTCCTATCACCACCTCCTATCACCACCTCCTATCACTACCTCCTATCACTACTCCTATCACTACCTCCTATCACCACCTCCTAGCACTACCTCCTATCACCACCTCCTATCACCACCTCCTATCACCACCTCCTATCACTACCTCCTATCACTACCTCCTATCACTACCTCCTATCACTACCTCCTAATACTACCTCCCATCACACTACCTCCTATCACCACCTCCTATCACTACCTCCCATCACTACCTCCTATCACCACCTCCTATCACCACCTCCTATCACCACCTCCTATCACCACCTCCTATCACCACCTCCTATCACTACCTCCTCACTACCCTCCTATCACTACCTCCTATCACCACCTCCTATCACCACCTCCTATCACCAACCTCCTATCACTACCTCCTATCACCACCTCCTATCACCACCTCCTATCACCACCTCCTATCACTACTCCTATCACCACCTCCTATCACCACCTCCTATCACCACCTCCTATCACCACCTCCTATCACCACCTCCTATCACTACCTCCTATCACTACCTCCTATCACTACCTCCTATCACCACCTCCTATCACCACCTCCTATCACCACCTCCTATCACTACCTCCTATCACCACCTCCTATCACTACCTCCTATCACCACCTCCTATCACCACCTC
>NC_140184.1:525052-552845 GCF_963971535.1 Notolepis coatsorum
AGAGAGAGAGACAGATAGACAGGGAGAGAGAGAGAGAGAGAGAGGAGAGAGAGAGAGAGAGAGAGAGAGAGAGAGAGAGAGAGAGAGAGAGAGACCCCTGAGAAGCACAAATTAGCTTTAGCTGAGTGAGTGCAGGGATTATGCCTGAGGCTGAAATGGAGTTGGTGTTTAGACAGATAGGCTGCTATTTAAACAGACCTCCATGCTTCACTGAGATATATATACACACACACACACACACGCGCGCGCGCGCACGCACACACGCACACACACACACACTCACACACACACCGAGGTGTGCACTTATGTTAACGTTATCTCACATGCAAAGAGAAACACGTTAAGCAGCCAGCTCCAGCGCCCCCCACACACAGAGATAATGGAACACAAATGTACACGTGGGAGATATATTGATTTTAAGGATTATCTGTGTGTGAAAAAATTATCCTCTTTGTCTCTGGCTTGTGGTTTGAAGCTGCCCTGTCAACTTCTGTTCAGTTGATGATTTGTTCAAGGAGACGTTAGACAGGTACAGTATACTGCTGTTGTTCACACTTTATATTGATTGGTAAAGAGATTTGCACTACAATTCATACCTCATTGCACCTTACCTACATTGTACTTCATCCCATTTCTGCATTGCACTGTATACTGTATTGTACTGTAACTCACTGTTACTCTTTTTACTCTGTATTGTATATTGTGCACAGTGGTGTTGCGCAATATGTCGGGGCCCCCCCGCAGGGCAGACCACTCCCCTAAATCAATAATAAAGTGAGAAAATTGTGCGCGCTCCGCACGAGGTCCATCGCATTACAGCCGACCCTAATGTCGAGCTCACCCTCCGCCTATGCAGGCTCTGACACTACTTGCAGTTTCAGTAAATCCTCGTAATTACAATGACCCAGAATCTCGTGCCATGTCGGAATATCGTGACTGGCCGTCCCGCTACAACACACATCATTATTATCATCACACTGGACATCGCGGCCACTTAAACCATGTACTAAAAAATGTACGGATTAGATTCCAGTTCCAATGTAACCTGTAGGCTACTCGTACTGGTTATGGCGAATAAAACGTTATATTCTTTTAACCTGTCTCAGGTCTCGGCGGCTGTAGGCAACTTTTTTAAATGTTTATTTTTTCAGGCATCTTTTGTAAACAGTATAGGGTCAGTAGGAACTGTATAATAATATAATATAATCAGGGCTTCAGCAGCGGGGGTGCTGAGATAAGTGATATAATAATAATAATAATAATAATAATAATAATAATAATAATAATAATAATAATAATAATAATAATAATAATAATAATAATAATAATAATAATAATAATAATAATAATAATAATAATAATAATAATAATAATAATAATAATAATAATAATAATAACAACAACACTCTCGTTCACTAGAGGAGACCACTGCCCAACTCCGCGCTCTCACGCTCAGCTCTGCGGAGCGACACAAACAGTGTAACCGTTTTGATGCATACATGTAACCTGTAGTAGCATACTGGTTATGGCGAATAAAACGTTCTATTCTTCTAACCTGTCTCGGCGGCTGTAGCGTGGCTGGGGGCCTGGCTGGGCTGTCTGTCTGCCTGGACTCGGAGCTGACCGGGGGGTTGAGGTGGGGAGCTTACTGCGATGCATCTTCAGTAACGTTAGAGTCAGTATACCTTTGCTGCCTGCTGGAACAATGATGTTCTTTTTCGTAGCTTTGCACCGCGGGGGTTGCGGGGGCCTCCGCTACGCCACTGATTGTGCATTATGTATATTGACTGAACACCTATTTGCATACATACTTTTGACTTTCTATTTTATACTTTTTAATCTATTTTTTATCTAGCACACTCCCATGAGCTATTAACAGAAAAAAACATTTCATAGAAAAGTATTCAGTATTTTTTTAGAAACTTGAATTTGTTGGACAGGTATACTGCTGTTGTTCAAGGAGATGTTAGACTTGACTTGATATTAAGAAAATATCTTGTTCCAAAGTATTGTGGAGCAAAAGCTGGCCTATTTAACTTATTATGACTACAGACTAAAACACTGTGAGAAGCACACATTTAATATAAATGTACGACTTTACTACAGTCTTGTTCTTGGCATGCACCTCCACACTGTTTGGAAACTCACTAAAATCTTGATGAGACTAAAGCCATACACTTTCATTTAACTATCAGCAGGAAAAGGACATCTGTATAGGGCTGGGAGATTATCGCGCTAATTTAGAATAATTAACTACAGAAAAAATGGCACGTAAAAAGAAATGACCCATTTTTTCGAATGCAGGCCGGCACGCACTCACGTGCACGTTGCGGCACTTTGCTCTCGTCTGTCTGCTCCGGGCTGCATTTTTGCTGATCAACCAGTACATTGTTGGAAAGTTAAATTTGCCGCCTTTTGATCATCACCCCACTCAACCTATTGCGGCTTCGGGTCTCGAGTTAAAAGACGAAACATCCGGTGACCATCATTTGACAAGCCGTTCTGATGAGTGACCACGTCCGGTTGTGAACGGTCCCTGAACTGACCAGTCACCGCTGATGGCAACAATGATTGACCAGCATTGTAGCCAAGGAGCGTCTGCTCCGAAAGCGATGCCAGAGTGAGAGTGGGGGAAGGTGACACAAGAAGAAGTCCTTTGTTTTGACTCGAGAGGCGAAATGAATGGCAGTGGACGGCTCGACGAATTATTGCCGGTACACACATTACAAAAACCTTTGTGAAACACTCATTTTCTGTGTGATTTTTATAAACTTTGGACAAGTACTACATAAGACTTCAGGATATGGAACTGTTATGTACGTCTCAGCTGGAACTTAAAGGGGATATCTTATAAATATCTTATAAAATGGCCTTTTCCAGGGGTTTGCATTGTTTTCTAGCAATGTGGGGTTGTCTCAAATTATTTTATTTTTGGCGCATTCCTCCAGTTCAGATGAGACTAAATCCTCCCCCACTGAACCAAGCCATTCTGATTGGACTCGCTCGCTGACGTGAATAGGCACTGGTCTGCCACCGGCCGCCCACAATCAACTGTGATACGTTTATATGAGCAGCGAGTGGAAATAATGCTGAAGCGGTTATTTAGCAGAGACCTTCAGCTGTTCACACACACATCGTGAATCAACCAGAGAACTAAAATGGGTGGGAAGGTAATGGGACTGGGAGGATCCTCTCTCTCTCTCTCTCTCTCTCTCTCTCTCTCTCTCTCTCTCTCTCTCTCTCTCTCTCTCTCTCTCTCGCTCGCTCGTTCTCTCTCTCTCGCTCTCTCTCGTACTCGCTGTATCACATCAACCTGTTGCAAAATATCATAGCGCACACTCCCACGTGTATTCCGATCCGTGCAATAATATTCACAGGGGTATATATTGTCATTTGAAACAAGTTACCAATGCATTGTCCCGTGGGATTATGCTCCCCCGCTGCGAAATTAATGAGTCCCTCTCTATCTCTCTTTCTCCCCCAAAAGGTATCTGCCAGTGCAGTGGGTGACTGTCACTCAAAGCACATTGCGATTATGGGCGGAGCCCAGCCAAAAACAGCTTGGAATCTTGAAGGGCAGAAACTGCTGCTCTACAGTACTTGATTAGAAATACAAAACAATGATTTAAAAAAAAAAAAAAAAAACGTACAGATGTGTTCCATAGACTTACAGGAATTATGTAAAATTGCCCAAATAGTGAAGGAAATAGTAAGATAGTTCCCCTCTAGAAACAGGCATCTGGCAACCACTAAACAGAAATGTGAGGACACGTAACGTTTACTTCAGTGTGTTCAAACCTCTGTTCCATTAGGACTCAGATAGATATTTCTTTATTGTGTAAGAAACTTCTGAATGTCACTTTTCAAAAGAGACCAGACTCATGCATGTGCTATAAGTATAATGTATAATAAATTACAAATTACTTTGGGTATGCAATCGTCAAAAACAGAGCAGAGCCAACCAGAGATTAGAATTAGATAAATTGAGATCATACATATATACATATATATATATATGTAACGGTTGTCATATCGTCACCTTAAACGTCGATGCCCTGAGGGAGTTTCGAACCTGTGGTCTGCCGCACCACGGGTCGACAGCACAGACCATAATACCAAGAGGTGAATTCACAAAATGTGTTTTTTGAGGGTGAGAGTGAGTTTAACCCATTTGACAGGATTAGGGTCTTTACTCTTGGCTACATTTAGAAAGAAAAACGCAAAATTATGTCATACAGTCTGGAGAGATGGATTTATGACGTAATGTCATCTGTGGCCCGCCGACGGACCGATCGGGCTAAAGGTGTAAAACAGACCATAATGTGGTCTGTTTTCTCCACTTATGTCATGCTTTTGACCATAATCTTCTAGACATTGAGGGCTCAACACTGCAAGACAAATGGCAAAGGAGAGTAAGAGAAAGAGAGAGAGAGAGAGAGGCTGAGTATGAGGTAAAGAGAGAGAGAGAGGCTGAGTATGAGGTAAAGTGCCAGACAGCACAGTAACATCATGTTGCATGCACCTTTGATGTGCCCTTTCTATTTGGTTGAGCACCTGCCTCCTTCTGCGCATCCCTGCTGGCCACAGAGAGACTGTTGACACTGGCTTTATAAACTCCCAGGTTGATTCAGTAGATTTAACAGCAGCACAAATCCTATGGGGAGCATAAATGCTTGTCACAGTGCAGGCTATCTTACCTACTGTGCAAATAGAAGACAGTGCACTCCATCATGGACCCACTGAAGATAGACATCTCCACCAACTGCATTTTGACCACATCGGTATATTTATCAGTTATTTGTATCATCAGTATCTATATCTACACCACGTCAGTAAGTATCTGCATCTGTATCTGTAACTGTTTCTGCACCACATCACTAAGTATCAAAAAGCTTAAAATATATGAAGCATTCTAAATGACCGATCAGTGGTTCATCATGCGGTCTTGTTTACAGACTAATCAAACACACCCGTGTGGACTTACAAAAGGAAAAGAAAAAAGAAAAAAAAATCACAAATGTACATTTTCAACGCAAGCTCACACACAATCCAAAATCAACGACCGGAAAAAAGGAATAGGCTGAAGCACATGCTTATCTTTGCCTATCCCTTACAAAACTAAATATGTTTTAATATAAGAAAGAAAAACTTAATGTCTCTCTATAGTGTGTTGTGTAGATGGATACAGTACATGTCGGTTTATAGTGTGTTGTGTGGATCAATACATGTCTGTCTATTGTGTGGATCGATACATGTCTGTTTATAGTGTGTTGTGTGGATCGATACATGTCTCTCTAGTCTATAGTGTGGTGTGTGGATCGATACATGTCCTCCTAGTCTATAGTGTGTTGTGTGGATCGATACATGTCTGTCTATAGTGTGTTGTGTGGATCAATACATGTCTGTCTATAGTGTGTTGTGTGGATCAATACATGTCTGCAGGGGTGCAGTGCTGGGCAAACGCGGTCAAAACGGCGTTTGGCCTTCGTCACTGAGGCCGAAGTGCGCGCATCCTATTATTATGCAAAGTCTAGGTGATAAAATGACTCGTCGCGCCACTTATCACCTAGACTTTGCATAATAATAGGATACCGACAACCAAATACAAGCCCTGTAGGTGTGGTGGGGGGTTGCTTGATCCCCCGACTTCACTGGAAGGATGAGACAAGGTGTATCATCTGTTTTGTGCGCAACAGAGGGAACATGTATGCGCATGCACGCGCGAGTGCGCGGGAGCGAGCGTGCGCTGGCGTTTGGCCTTCGCCCATATTACGACTGCACCCCTACATGTCTGTCTATAGTGTGTTGTGTGGATCGATGTCTGTCTATAGCAGACCTGGGCATTGTACGGCCCGCGGGCCCGGCCCGCGGGATGATTCTGACCGGCCCGCGAAAGATTACATGATAATTAAAAAAAAAAAAAAAATCATTTTTTTTTTTTTTTTTTTTTTACTTTTTTCTTTTCATGTCAACGTTCACACGCACAATATACGCTTAGGAGACATGCTCAGAAGATGTTGGTTCTCTTTGGATCCACCTACATATGTGAACAGACATTCTCAGTCATGAAGTTTACCAAGTCCAGGTACAGATCCTCTCTCACTGATGTTGTGTGGATCAATACATGTCTGTCTATAGTGTGTTGTGTCTAAATGCAGGTCAGCCAGTCTCTGTCTACCACATGCTGCCCACGTTGGAGGCAAAAGACCAATGGATCTGTCACTTTATTTATTTTTTTATTATGTGTTTGGTATATATTTTATTGTTTTTTTTACCGAGCAGTTCGGCAGAGAGAGAGAGGAAGTATGGGAGAAAGAGGGGGGAAGACATTCGGCAAAGGTCGCCGGGTCCGGGAGTCGAACCCGGGACGGCCGTGTTGCACCGCGGTGCTGTATGTGGTGTGCCACCCTGGCACCCAGGAGCTGACACTTTCACATGCAGCCAGGAGTGAAGTGGGGATGAGGTTGGGTTATGAGGTTGGTGGATGAGGTTGGTGGCTGAGGTTGGGTTATGAGGTTGGTGGATGAGGTTGTGGATGAGGTTGGGTTATGATGTTGGTGGATGAGGTTGGGTTATGAGGTTGGGTTATGAGGTTGGTTATGATGTTGGGTTATGAGGTGGGTGGATGAGGGGGATGGATGAGGTTGGGTTATGATGTTGGTGGATGAGGGGGATGGATGGGGTTGGGTTATGAGGTGGGTGGATGAGGGGGATGGATGAGGTTGGGTTATGAGGTGGGTGGATGAGGGGGATGGATGAGGCTGGGGGTGGGTAGGGGTGATTGCATAGATACATCACAGACCCAGTAGGCTGGAGCAGGCAACGCTAAAGAAACTCTTTCTAAATAATCTCTCTCTCTGTATCTCTCTCTATGTCTCTCGGTATCGCTCTCTCTCTCTGTATCTCTCTCTCTCTCTCTCTCTCTCCCTCTCTCTCTCTGTCTCTCACCATACAGACCCCTTTCACATATAATCATTAAAAGCAAAAACCCTGCTTCTGTTTCCAAACCGTGTCTTTTGAGTTGAGACTCTGACCTCCACTCTCAGAACAAGGACTAGGCATGTACATGTAGTATTGTCTACACAGTTCATGTACATGTAGTATTGTCTACACAGTTCTGTACATGTAGTATTGTCTACACAGTTCATGTACATGTAGCATTGTCTACACAGTTCATGTAGTATTGTCTACACAGTTCATGTACATGTAGTATTGTCAGTTCATGTACATGTAGTATTGTCTACACAGTTCATGTAGTATTGTCTACACAGTTCATGTACATGTAGTATTGTCTACACAGTTCATGTACATGTAGTATTGTCTACACAGTTCTCATGTACATGTAGTATTGTCTACACAGTTCATGTACATGTAGTATTGTCTACACAGTTCATGTACATGTAGTATTGTCTACACAGTTCATGTACATGTAGTATTGCCTACACAGTTCATGTACATGTAGTATTGTCTACACAGTTCATGTTCATGTAGTATTGTCTACACAGTTCATGTACATGTAGTATTGTCTACACAGTTCATGTACATGTAGTATTGTCTACACAGTTCTGTACATGTAGTATTGCCTACACAGTTCATGTGCATGTAGTATTGTCTACACAGTTCATGTTCATGTAGTATTGTCTACACAGTTCATGTACATGTAGTATTGTCTACACAGTTCATGTACATGTAGTATTGTCTACACAGTATTATGTACATGTGGTATTGTCTACACAGTTCATGTACATGTAGTATTGTCTACACAGTTCTGTACATGTAGTATTGTCTACACAGTTCATGTACATGTAGTATTGTCTACACAGTATTATGTACATGTAGTAGTGTCTACACAGTTCTGTACATGTAGTATTGTCTACACAGTTCTCACTCTCTGCTGCAGGGAGCATTAGCAGTGGCGCAGGCTCTTTGGTGTTTAATAATGCCCTCGCATACCTGGTGAGATTATTCACAGCACTTCGCTGTCTCTGCGGGACATTGAACAACCGACCGTGTGGATGGGTCATCGGATGTCTCGTGGAGTTTTCTTTTGCCACAATTGTGTGCGTCCCAAAAATATCATCATTGTTTATACAGTAATATACAGTCAAATGTACAGTCAAATTAAATGTAGGTGTAAAATGTCCAGAAAGATATGCAAGAGTTTATACTCAGCTTCTTACCGTCTTCTGTCCGTGGTCTGTCGACGTGGTTTAGACGTGGAGTTCATTGCTGGGTTAAGTACTTCTATTCTATTCACATAATATGCTTACTACATATATCTATTCTATTCACATAATATGCTTACCACTTGTATCTATTGCTATGTCCGCCCATCACAATCACGCGAACTGTCTAATGCCTGTCCCGTCTCCCTGTCTCCCTGAGAGTGGCTGTCTCAGAGTGATGACCGGAGTGTTGGACATCCCGTAATGATGACCGCGAGGATGCGACCCTCTCTCCCCCTTTGCCTCAAATAGATCCGCTATCAGCTCTATCTTTAATCTTTCAAAATGTTCAGTTGCTATCGCATGCACTCATCTGTGTTTCACTACACACATGAGTGCATGCTTACAAACTGTTCGCCTGTTTTATTGCAACACTACTATTACCGACATCTAAGAAGGGAGATCCCCCCTTGAATGGCCCTTCTAAGGTTTCTCTCCTCCACATTGCCTGTGGTGAATTTTTTCCTATTGCTAGGTTTTAGTGAGTTTTTCCTTACCTTCGCATGGGGTCTGTCTGGGAGTGCTTGCATTTTTTTTGCATTTATTTAAAAAATGTTGGACTTGGTGTTTTTGTTTAGTTCACTTATTGTGATGTTTCTTCTTGACTTGTTTAAAGAAGACGTGTCCGGCCCATGGGGACATTAATTAACGTGTTGTCGGGACTTACAAATAAATTTGATTTGATTTGATTTGATTTGATACTCAGTGAGCAAAATAGTTATTAACAGCACTCATACGAATGTCTATGAATACAAAATCAAGAGGATCATCACACAGTCCCTGGTGAATATAGACTAGCCAAGCGAGAGACAGACTCTGTGTATTTTAGTATTTTCTATTTATTTATTAACACAAAAAGTTAAACAAAAGTTAAAAAAAATAATACATAATAACCATATTGTGTAGGAGAAGTTTAGAAGCCTAGAGGCTTATCGAGAACTTCCCCTGTTTTGTAAAATCAAACATACAAAAATATACATATTATTTAAAAAATACCAGTAATACATTCAAAATATATGTGTTACTACAAACATACATACACACAGTACATACATATACTGTATACTGCGTACATAATAATACATAACCACCCACCCACCTGCCTACAAACCTACCCACCCACATAACCAAATGCATACCTACATGTATGACCTATTTATCTATCTAGTACCTTTTGGATATGAGCAATTTTTCTTTCTTGCTTTAAAAATAAGCAGAGATGGAGATTTCCTCAGCATAGGATCAGCTGCATTCCAAAGATTGGACCCTCTATACCTCACTGAGAACTGCCTAAGAGAAGTACCACAATAAGGTATATGCTGGTGTCCTGCTGGGTCCTGCTGGTGTCTGGTGTCCTGCTGGTGTCTGGTGTCCTGCTGGTGTCTGGTGTCCTGCTGGTGTCTGGTGTCCTGCTGGTGTCTGGTGTCCTGCTGGTGTCTGGTGTCCTGCTGGTGTCTGGTGTCCTGCTGGTGTCTGGTGTCCTGCTGGTGTCTGGTGTCCTGCTGGTGTCTGGTGTCCTGCTGGTGTCTGGTGTCCTGCTGGTGTCTGGTGTCCTGCTGGTGTCTGGTGTCCTGCTGGTGTCTGGTGTCCTGCTGGTGTCTGGTGTCCTGCTGGTGTCTGGTGTCCTGCTGGTGTCTGGTGTCCTGCTGGTGTCTGGTGTCCTGCTGGTGTCTGGTGTCCTGCTGGTGTCTGGTGTCCTGCTGGTGTCTGGTGTCCTGCTGGTGTCTGGTGTCCTGCTGGTGTCTGGTGTCCTGCTGGTGTCCTGTTGGTGTCTGGTGTCCTGCTGGTGTCTGGTGTCCTGCTGGTGTCTGGTGTCCTGCTGGGTCCTGCTGGGTCCTGCTGGGTCCTGCTGGGTCCTGCTGGGTCCTGCTTGCATGGGACAAGCATCTTATTGCTGAGATCATTGCTTATTTGAATCCCATAAAACTCTTCCATGTCTATGTGAGCTGTAAAAAAAAATTAATAATAATAATAATAGTGCAAATTACCTGTATTTTCATGAATAGGGAGGTGGTAAGCCAGAGGTTCCCGGTTTGATTCCCGCTCCTCCCGGGAAGCGTGTCGATGTGTCCTTGAGCAGGACACTTAACCCCTAACTGCTCCCGATGAGCAGGTCGGCACCTCGCCTGGTCGCCTCCGCCGTCGCTGTGTGAATGTGTGAGTGAATGTGTAAAATGTGAGGAACAAAATTGTAAAGCGCTCATCATAAAAACCAACCCTGAATCCTCACACCCACTCTGAGCTTCTGGGCGTCATCAAAGAGAGGCAGGCTGTCATGGGTCCTCGCTCCACAATGCTGGAACGAACTTCCCACCACAGTCAGGACGGCCGAAAACCCACCCAATGTTATGGCATTGACTAAAAACACACTTCATTAATCAATATCTGAAAGAAAGAAAGAAAGAAAGAAAGAAAGAAAGAAAGAAAGAAAGAAAGAAAGAAAGAAAGAAAGAAAGAAAGAAAGAAAGAAAGAAAAAAAGAAAGAAAGAAAGAAAGAAAGAAAGAAAGAAAGAAAGAAAGAAAGAAAGAAAGAAAGAAAGAAAGAAAGAAAGAAAGAAAGAAAGAAAGAAAGAAAGAAAGAAAGAAAGAAAGAAAGAAAGATACTAAATACTAACCATCATACTTTCTTTTACTGTCATGCACTTTGCTACTAATGCCGCCTGTTGGCCCCAACCTACCCACATGTACACAGACTCTCCGATGTTGAAAACCAGTCAGTAGTAGTAACGCCAGGTCAGCCATGTGGATCACCGGTTGTGTAGTGTCCTCCCGCCTTGCATACAAAGTGAGAAGCTGCAGATAACTCTCAAATAACAGCCAGTAGATGTGGTGGACAGGGCGTCAAGGAAGAGGCAGAGATCAGGCTGAAACCAGAGTATAGTCACTGAATGTGTGATCGTCTCCTCTCTTGGTGTTCTGGTTGATTGATTGATTGATTGAAAACTTTATTAACAGATTGCAGAATGGGTACAATACAGTACGGCTCAATACACACAATTGTTAAGGGGATGCAGACCAGAGAAAGACTTTCGTCTTGTTTACATCAGGGTCCCCCATTTTCAATTCATAATGACATTTATGACATACATGACATACAGGTATATAGTACTGTTACATTTGTGACATACAAGATATGCAAACATACAGTACTTTTAAACAGAGATCCTAACAGAAAATATATAGGCTACATACGATGGGGAGGAGACTGTACATTAGGATTGATTGAATTGGGACACATGTTCTTTCTGCTCTCGTGTCTTCCGCGCATTGGCGCGCCTCATTGAACAGACAGAAACACAACGCGTGACATAATACGGCCACACTTCACTGCCATATACACTTCATATACACTTCCCTTATGTGGTTTTAACAAGCTCATTATGTCAGCCACTCTGTCAGAACCACGTCATGCCTCGGTTCACATTCCTATTAACCACCGGCTCAAACATAGGTCTCCAACATGGTGATCTGAGGCCCCGGAGACGGACTGACGGACGGGAGTCATTATCTCAGCCTGTCTCTACATGGCATGCAGACAAAAGAACAATAGACCTTCATCTAAGCGTGCACGATAGACTCACAAATAACAATAGACCTTCATCTAAGCGTGCACGATAGACTCACAAAGAACAATAGACATTCATCTAAGCGCGCACGATAGACTCACAAAGAACAATAGACATTCATCTAAGCGTGCACGATAGACTCACAAATAACAATAGAGCTTCATCTAAGCGTGCACAATAGACTCACAAAGAACAATAGAGCTTCATCTAAGCACGCACGATAGACTCACAAAGAACAATAGACATTCCTCTAAGCGTGCACGATAGACTCACAAAGAACAATAGAGCTTCATCTAAGCGCGCACGATAGACTCACAAAGAACAATAGACCTTCATCTAAGCGCGCACGATAGACTCACAAAGAACAATAGACCTTCATCTAAGCGTGCACGATAGACTCACAAAGAATAATAGAGCTTCAGCTAAGCGTGCACAATAGACTCACAAAGAACAATAGACCTTCATCTAAGCGTGCACAATAGACTCACAAAGAACAATAGAGCTTCAGCTAAGCGTGCACGATAGACTCACAAAGAACAATTTACCTTCCTCTCAGCGCACACAATAGACTCACAAAGAACAATAGACCTTCATCTAAGCGTGCACAATAGACTCACAAAGAACAATAAACCTTCATCTAAGCGTGTGCGATAGACTCACAAAGGTCCGTTGACTTTCGGTGGCAGACTGTCAATGGCGATGTCCTCCTACTTATAATTCGAAAGGAAGATATTCGCTGCAGATATGAGGTTCGAGATCACCGAGCTACACAGCATCAACGAGGGTATGTGTGTGTGTGTGTGTGTTTGGGTGTATGTCTGCGTGTGTGTCAGATAAACAGAGTGTGCTGTGAAGTGTTGGTTCAGCTGTAATGTAAGCCTCATGTAAGGTCCCTGGCTGCGGGTGTGTGTTCCAGCAGACGGGGACGGAGGACTCAATAGATTGCTTTGTGTGGCTAATTTGCTCAGTTCATTAAATATTGAGGTGGTGGCAGATTTTGTGTGATTGCCAATATAGCAGCTCCAGTGGTCTTCAGCCGCCGCAGAGTCTGTGTAGAAGGAGTTCACTCACATAGAACACGCACCCGGGGTCTCAGCGCGCGCATGCTCATACACACAGAGACAATGCACACACTCTATTAGCATCGCTGCGTGGACGTTCTTTCATGATGTTGCTGTGGAGGAGGAATGAGGTACTGAGAGGGAGAAGAAGATAAGATGTAATGTCTGAGACAGACGGAGGTATAATGTCTGAGAGACAGACGGAGGTAGAATGTCTGAGACAGACGGAGGTATAATGTCTGAGAGACAGACGGAGGTAGAATGTCTGAGAAACAGGAGATATAATGTCTGAGAGACAGAAGAAGATATAATGGCTGAGAGACAGACGGAGGTAGAATGTCTGAGAAACAGGAGATATAATGTCTGAGAGACAGAAGGAGATATAATGTCTGAGAGACAGAAGAAGATATAATGTCTGAGAGACAGAAGAAGATATAATGGCTGAGAGACAGACGGAGGTAGAATGTCTGAGAAACAGGAGATATAATGTCTGAGAGACAGAAGGAGATATAATGTCTGAGAAACAGGAGATATAATGTCTGAGAGACAGAAGGAGATATAATGTCTGAGAGACAGAAGGAGATATAATGTCTGAGAGACAGACGGAGATATAATGTCTGAGAAACAGACGGAGATATAATGTCTGAGAGACAGAAGAATATATAATATCTGAGAAACAGAAGAAGATATAATGTCTGAGAGACAGGAGAAGATATAATATCTGAGAAACAGAAGAAGATATAATGTCTGCGAAACAGAAGAAGATATAATATCTGAGAAACAGGAGAAGATAAAGAAAGGGAGACAGGAAGGAGGGATAAGGAGAGAGGCATCAATCTGTAATGTTGCTGCTTTTTTTTTTTTTTTTTTTTTTTACATTTAGTGACTGTAAGCTCTTTTTCTCAGCAGCTGTTTTGCTAGGACAAAGCTTATTTATTAACGGGACCTCTGTCGGCCCAAGTTCTGTAGCAGGTAAACGCTGATCCAGCCGGTCCACATTTTGGGTCCAGGGTGATCCCCCCCCTGGCAGGGATCCCAGAACCCTCGGGCCCCTCAGGAGGTAAACAGGAGATTGTGTGTATGTTCCTGCCCCGGCACCTCGCTCTGCTTAGCATTCTCTGTAAATTGCCATCCCTCTGCCACAATTGACCCCCTATATAGTCTCCTCCTGTGTGCGTGTGTGTGTGTGTGTGTGTCAGTGGCGGCTCGCCACTAGTGGGCGCAAGGGCGCCGACCCACCTGCTGGCCAGCTGCTGTTAAATCAGAGAAGAAGACAATAAAACTTTTTCGTTTTTGTGTTTTATAGCCCTATAAATAATATAAACATGTTTAAAATGAATACTATTTACTCATTTTAAGTATGTTTGTATTTCCAATGCACAATATAACGTTATTATCTAAATTAAAAAAACATCGTTTTCTTGAGCAGGAAGTGACGTTTTTTTTATTTTTTCGTATTTCTCGCCCGAGGGCTAGAAGCGATCGCGCTCTGAGTGCGCGTCACAGTTTGATCGCTGTCTCCGTCACAGCCAATCAGTGCATACGGCGTTGTGCGTTGAAATATGACTATTATGTTGGAATCCGAGCGCAATTTGAAGCGGTCTAGCCCAGCAGCGTGAACTTCCGTGAAGAATTTCCATAGCCGCATTTTCGTGGAGACGCTCTGATTGGCCGACGCGATGCCAGTTTTTTTCCATAGCCGCATTTCTCGGGTTCTTGCTTAGAGAGAGAATGCGCCAGGTTTATTCAAGGACTGAGTATTTTCATTTCGATTTATAGTTAGCTAAAGCTACCACCATGGAATTGGATAATTCTGTTAAATCCATCAAATCAACACCGTTTGAAAGACGGACAAATCATTGGCCGAATCCAATTTCTAGGTTATTATTCCTAGGTTGGTGATCGGTGGAGATAGTGTTGTTGTGAGAATGATGCAGGCAGCTGTTTGTCTTAGACGAGCGTACCGTGACTGCAAGTTCTTTAGACTGTTAAGCTTAGGCACTCTTTCAAAGTTGGTTATGGTTAGAGTTTGTCTTAGAGCATGGCGATAGAACGCCAGGTAGTTTGCAGGCTGTTCGAGGCGGAAATGGACAAAGACACAGCTCTTCACACAGCTAACAACAAGCTATATGGATGCGCACAATGGATGGACATCAATACAGGCTGGATGGACAATGCCATAGAGTGGATATACTTTATCAACAAGCCAACAACAAGGTAGATTAGCGATCTTAACTCTAGTTTAATACATGATACGTAACTCTCTCTCTCTCTCTCGCTCTCTCTCTCTCTCTCGCTATACACACTACAGCTGTCTCCGCGAAATGCGGCTACGGAAAAAAGTATTGACTGTGCTTGCTGAGACGATAATAGGCTGGCGATTCAAAACGCGCTGCTGTGTTGTGAACTATAACATTTATTTAGCTGCTGCTGATGCATAATGAATGAATGGTGAGTTGTTTAAAATGACAACATACATGTGTTAATTATTTGATTTGATTGATCCGAGAGACAGAGAGAGATTGCTCCAGAGCATCTCAGAGCATTACATTTTCAACTCGACCTATTAACGTGAACTGCGACCCACAAGGCACCAGCGGCAGCGGCCGCCACTGGTGTGTGTGTATGTGTGTCTGTGTTTATCTGCCCCTTTGTATGTGAACATAATGTGAGTGTGTTCATGCGTGTCCTTTACGCAGCCTACAGGACGGTGTCCTTCGCGGGAGCCGGTGAGCCGCCTTGCCAGCGTGTAAATAGCATTGAGTAGCAGAGACATATCAGGTACACGACAGAACCCCATTCTTTATTTCCCTCTCAATCCCGGAACACCAATTCCCCACCCTTCCTCCTCAAATGGCCACTTTACTCCAATGAATTGGGTTTCGGCCGCAATCTGGGCTATTGTCAGATGTAGTTTGCAGGCTATTTCTTAATGGAGCACACCTCTTATTCGCCTCACTGGCCTGTACGTCACGTCGCTGTCTTCCCCTGATTGGACGGTGCCTGAGACCTCCCTCTCTCCAGGAAGAGACATGTTTTGTTGAGGCACTTTAGGGGCAACTGCGGTGGAAAACAAAGCTTGTGGTGAACCCTTGGATAGGATGGTTAGGGTGCGGCGCAGCAGAGCGGAGTGTGACGGTGATGGAGAATAGAAGCAGCCTTGCTAACACAAATGACTGGGACACATCGTCCTGGGTGACTAATTATATCCCCAAACCACAGTGTGGAGGGTGTTATGGACCCACCGCTGCAGTTTACACACGTGAACGTGATAACTCCAATAGCTTTCATTCAAAACCTTTCAAATTTGAAAGAGAGAGAGAGAGGGGGGGGGGGGATAGAGACACAGAAAGATAGAGAGAGAGAGAGAGAGAGAGAGAGAGAGAGAGAGAGAGAGAGAGAGAGAGAGAGAGAGAGAGAGGGGGGGGAGAGAGAGAGAGAGGAGTCAGATTTAGAGAGAGAGTCGACCCTTGGACCTAGTAGACACATACGCTGATTCAGAATTCCTTGTACTGTATGTACTAATATATACTTGTTCTGTACATGGAGTGCAGTATGTGTGACATACTAACTACATACAACCTACTTGAAGGACATGCACGCCCAGGTACGTACCCATAACCCCAGAAGAAGAAAACAGTTGTTACATGTAGGGCGCTTGTTATGTGTTGTTCAAAAGCATTGAAACCTGGTCGAATGGGTTGAGATATAAGAGAAGATTCTGATTACGTAAAAGTTCAAACAAATTGCAAGAATTGTGAGATTAGAACAATCATGTAGCTCCATGCGTCCACTCCATGCTTTAAATGTTGGTCCTTTTAGTGTTCATACAAATCTATTTTGCATATTGTATTTGCATACTAACAGTGCATCACACACTGAAAATGGCATGCAATATAAATCAAATCAAATTAAATGTATTTGTAAGGCCCGACAACACACGTTAATGTCCCCATGGGCCGGACATGTCTTCTTTAAACAAGTCAAGAAGAAACATCACAATAAATCAAGAACAAACCAAAAACACCATGAAGTCCAAACATTTTTAAATAAATGATAAATGAATGCAACACTGCCAGACATACCCCACGCAAAGAAAAAACTCACTAAAACCTAGCAATAGGAAAAAATGCACCACAGGCAATGTGGAGGAGAGAAACCTTAGAAGGGCCGTTCAAGATGTCGATGATAGTAGTGTTGTAATAAAATATAGTATGTAGCATGGAGACATCAGATAATATAGTATGTTAGCATGGAGACATCATACAATATAGTATGTTAGCATGGAGACATCATACAATATAGTATGTAGCATGGAGACATCAGATAATATAGTATGTAGCATGGAGACATCAGATAATATAGTATGTTAGCATGGATACATCATACAATATAGTATGTAGCATGGAGACATCATACAATACAGTATGTTAGCATGGAGACATCATACAATATAGTATGTAGCCTGGAGACATCAGATAATATAGTATGTTAGCATGGATACATCATACAATATAGTATGTAGCATGGAGACATCATACAATACAGTATGTAGCATGGAGACATCATACAATACAGTATGTAGCATGGAGACATCATACAATATACTATAGCATGGAGACATCATACAATATAGAATGTAGCATAGAGACATCATACAATAGTATGTAGCATGGAGACATATGTATGTACAGTTCCTAAATTATTCTTATAATGGATATGGCTCCGCAATTTTGGATTGGATTGCAACGCGGATTGTTGCTAAACGTTCACAGAAGGTATACACACTAACTGCGCTCCAATCTATGCCAATAACGTTCAGTTTTGTGATCGATAATCCAGAGAATTAAGAGAAATAAAAAAAATTGGTAAAGAAACGTATTGTTGAAAATATACACGATGACTGCTGTTTTGACAGGATTAGGGTCTTTACTGTTGGCTACATTTGAGAGAAAAAAACTCAACATTATGTCATACAGTCTGGAGAAATTGATTTATGATGTGATGTCATTTTGGGTCCGGTACCGGACCCGTCGGGCTTAACCTCTTAAGCCCGGAGCCGTATTTTCAGAAAATCCACCTAAAATACATACCTAAGTAAATAGAAGATTGCTCCACTTCTACAAGGTCCATTTGCATGTGTATGTCTAGGTAGAGATGCTGCTAAGACATTCTCAGTAGTTTATTGAATGATTTGGTGTGAAAAAAAACATTTATACAAATTGTCATTCAATATAGACATTTTAAGGGTTTAAAAATGGTTTAAAATACATCTGGGGGGGGGGACTTTAAGACTTGACTCAAGTCGAAGTAGAAGTACTAGCATTGGCGCGGCCGGGTAGCGCAGCGGATTAAGCGTCTGTCTACCACCACAGAGACAGTGGGATCGAATCCAGCTGTGGTGCTTCCGGGTTGGCCGACCGTCCATACTAACACAATTGGCCGTGTTAGCGAGTGGAAAGCCGGTGGGGTGGGTCCTGGTCGTTGTAAACAGCGACTCCTACAGTTCGGTCGGGGCGCCTGCACAGCAAGGGAAGGATCTAAGAGAGGTAGTGTGACCTTCCACACGTTACACTCTCCCAGTGAGAGTCTGCGCTGCCAGGTGGGCTGGCTACACATGTGTCGGAGGAAGCATGTGATAGTCTCCTCCCTCCCAGACCGACGGTAGGGGGTAGAATGTGCAACGACCAGGAGGGGGATTGGGAATTGGCATAACGACTAACATTGGGATGGGAGAAAATCGGAAAAAAGGAGGAAAAAGATCATTAAAAAAGTACTAGCATTTATAAGTACTCAAAAGAGTTGCGTTACTATAAAAAACTTGTCACTTCCAGAATAATTGTAATTAGTTACTTTCCAGCTCTGGGGGAAGGTAGCTCTCACAGAGAATAATCAGTGCTCTAAGTGTCGCTGGGTGACACAATCAGCACAGCTCAAAGACGTACTTTGAAGCATGTTTCAAAAAAGAAAAAAAGAACTATTTTATATTTAATCAGAGATAGAACATTCACATCAGGGATGACCACAAGACAAATACCATCTAAATGCAGATTACATTCATTACCAACCCCCCACTCCCACTGAACTCTGTTTATATCTGTCTATATCTCTCTCTGTCCTCCTCTTCCTCTCTTCCCTTCTCTCTCTCTCCTTTAGAAACACTTGAAGGCAGATGATGAACATGGGGGAGAGGGGATATTTCTGGCCATCTAATATCGGGACCATCTAACATGTGTTATGGTGGCGTCTGGCTTTGAACCCAAGAGCAGAACACAAGGCAGAGGAGAATGAGGCGGTTTAGGATGTTTTAATTAGGTACCATTGCAGACAGGGTTAGAATTACTGGAATGTGCAATAGGAGAGAGGAAGGTCACTCCATGTGATTCCCAGGGAGAGTCCAGGCTGGTGATGTCTCGGGGTGAAGCGCAGACCGGGGGTGTGCAATCCTACACCCAGAGAAACAAGGTTAGGGCAAGGCAGGTACAGAGACAGAGTAAGCAACTGGTTAGAGTCCTATAGTACCAAGGCAGGTGAAGCAACACTCGGACGAGGAGTGGCAGGAGCGCAGGTCTCATATCCAGGTCTGGTGATTATCTGATGAGTCTCAGGTGTGTAGGCTGATCCAGTGAGACAGCGTGTGGAAGCAGGGGCAGGAAGCTTCCCATATAAGGGCGTGGAAGCCTGCTGCCAGGCAGGTGAGAGAGATGTTAGGATGAACATACTGTGTTAGGGTGAACATACTGTGTTAGGGTGAACATACTGTGTTAGGGTGAACATACTGTGTTAGGGTGAACATACTGTGTTAGGGTGAACATACTAGGGTGAATAATAAACAAAGCTAGTTACCTTGAATTGACAAATCCATTATTCATAAAGTCCTGCACATAAGAATTTGTAGATATGGTGTACATAAAAACATTGGAATTCATTTTTCATGCCAAGAGTAAAAGCCTACCAGTTTGTATTCAGGGCTAGATCCACAAAGAATGGATTGCACTGTGCTAATTGCACCCTTACTTACAATTCAGGAGACCTGCGCATGATTGATTGAATGAAAATTGTATTAACAGATTGCAGAATGGGAATAATACAGTATGGCTCAATACACACAATTGTTAAGGAGATGCAGACCAGAGAAAGACTTTAGTGTTACGATTGGTGGGGTAGTGAAAGAAGGCGATGAGAACTCAGTTTGCGGACAGGAATGGAGGAGGCAGAGACGGCAGGATAACGTGTATACAGACTTTACTCAAAGACGACGGCACGTTACAAAAATAAACATAAACGGCGCTAGTGACAAAGAACTGAACTGTAAACACGGAAAATAAACAGGAACAACAATAACACTTACTTAGAATGCAAACAGTGCAACACGACGTGGATAGGAACAGGGGGAAACTGGAGGTATGTCGCCACACAGAACAGAGGAAGGACACATACTTAAATACTAGACTAATTACAATTGACAACACCTGGCACGGCCAGTCCAAAAACACAGAAACAATTAAACACCAACTAGACAAAATCAATACACAACAACAACCAAGGCAATATCACAAACAACAACCAGACAAGGGGATGACAATTAAACAAGGAAAGGAAAAGCCCAGGACAACATACATGAAGCAATTAAATCAACTATTTTAAAGAAACACAAAATGGTGGCTTGCCTCATCTGGCCCATCTGATGGTGACCACCAGAGGGAGGTAGGAAACCAGGTAGGAGACCACTGTTCACATCAAGTCTGTGGTGTTGATTCTCCCAGGTCTGATCTGACCTGGGAGTGTGACACTTTAGTCTTGTTTACATCTGAGTCCCCCATTTTCAATTCATAATGAATTGTAAGTAAGGGTGCAATTAGCACCGCGCAATCCATTCTTTGTCGGTTATGTATTCTTAAAACGTGTAAAAAGGTAATAACTAATGTAAAAGATAGATGTGTTTAAATTTTAGGAGTTAAATTATGGAATAGCCTTAGTGACAGGTTGAAGTTGTGTACTTCTCAGGGGAGATTTAAAAAAGCCTTAAAGGATAAAATAATTCAGGAGTACAGTTTGAGTAAAACATCAAACATTTGTTTTTTCTTTCAAAAAATTATATCTTGCAGCATATTTTTTTCTTTCTTATATTAAAATATATTTAGTTTTTAAGAATTTGTAAAGGATAGGCAAAAATAAGCATGTGCTTCAGCCTATTCCTTTTTTTCGGTCGTTGATTTTGGATTGTGTGAGCTTGCCTTGCATAATTATGTACATTTGTGATTTTTTTTCTTTTTTCTTTTCCTTTTGTAAGTCCACACAGGTGTGTTTGATTTGTCTGTAAACAAGACCGAAAGATAACCTTCATTAATTCATTCATTCATGTTAGGGTCGTCAGACAGCTGAGACAAGAGACGAGGGACGTCAGACAGCTGAGACAAGAGACGAGGGACAGACAGACAGCTGAGACAAGAGAGGAGAGACGTCAGACAGCTGAGACAAGAGACGAGGGACGTCAGACAGCTGAGACAAGAGACGAGGGACAGACAGACAGCTGAGACAAGAGACGAGGGACAGACAGACAGCTGAGACAAGAGACGTCAGACAGCTGAGACAAGAGACGTCAGACAGCTGACGGCATGGAATAAGAAGGGATTCCTCTACAAGGAAAAAGTCTAGATCATGACTACTCTCGGGGCATCGTCAGACAGAGAAAGGAGTATACAGAGGCGTAAGTTAAAGAGAGGTATTGAAGCATCGTCAAATCCGCTTCTTCCCGAAGGGAGTGGTGTGATGTGTAACTCGGTCGAGGAGGAAGCCACGAAGGAGATGAGGGGAAGATGAGATCGTGAGGACAACGGAGTCGGATGAGAGAGACAGGACCCTAGAGAAGAGACTGAGAGGAGGAGAGGAGATGAGATGAGACCCTACAGAAGAGACTGAGAGGAGGAGGAGGAGGAGGAGATGAGACCCCAACAGAAGAGACTGAGAGGAGATGAGATGAGACCCTACAGAAGAGACTGAGAGGAGGAGAGGAGATGAGATGAGACCCTACAGAAGAGACTGAGAGGAGGAGGAGGAGATGAGACCCTACAGAAGAGACTGAGAGGAGGAGATGAGACCCTACAGAAGAGACTGAGAGGAGATGAGATGAGACCCTACAGAAGAGACTGAGAGGAGGAGGAGGAGATGAGACCCTACAGAAGAGACTGAGAGGAGGAGATGAGACCCTACAGAAGAGACTGAGAGGAGATGAGATGAGACCCTACAGAAGAGACTGAGAGGAGGAGGAGGAGATGAGACCCTACAGAAGAGACTGAGAGGAGGAGGAGGAGATGAGACCCTACAGAAGAGACTGAGAGGAGGAGGAGATGAGACCCTACAGAAGAGACTGAGAGGAGGAGGAGAGGAGACCCTACAGAAGAGACTGAGAGGAGGAGGAGATGAGACCCTACAGAAGAGACTGAGAGGAGGAGGAGATGAGACCCTACAGAAGAGACTGAGAGGAGGAGGAGGAGGTGATGAGACCCTACAGAAGAGACTGAGAGGAGGAGGAGATGAGACCCTACAGAAGAGACTGAGAGGAGGAGGAGAGGAGACCCTACAGAAGAGACTGAGAGGAGGAGGAGATGAGACCCTACAGAAGAGACTGAGAGGAGGAGGAGATGAGACCCTACAGAAGAGACTGAGAGGAGGAGATGAGACCCTACAGAAGAGACTGAGAGGAGGAGGAGATGAGACCCTACAGAAGAGACTGAGAGGAGGAGATGAGACTATACAGAAGAGACTGAGAGGAGGAGGAGATGAGACCCTACAGAAGAGACTGAGAGGAGATGAGATGAGACTATACAGAAGAGACTGAGAGGAGGAGGAGATGAGATCCTACAGAAGAGACTGAGAGGAGGAGATGAGACCCTACAGAAGAGACTGAGAGGAGGAGATGAGACCCTACAGAAGAGACTGAGAGGAGGAGGAGATGAGACCCTACAGAAGAGACTGAGAGGAGGAGGAGATGAGACCCTACAGAAGAGACTGAGAGGAGGAGGAGGAGGTGATGAGACCCTACAGAAGAGACTGAGAGGAGGAGGAGAGGAGATGAGGATGAGAATCGACAGAAGACAACATGTTCACAGCAAGACAGAGGAGAGGAACTGACTGAGTCCAGATGCAGCGCAAGCGGAAAAGTATTTGTATTTCTTATTTTGAATGTTGGATTAAACCCTGCATGGTCAGACTATGAGTGATAATAATAATAATAATAATAATAATAATAATAATAATAATAATAATAATAATAATAATAATAATAATAATAATAATAATAATAATAATAATAATAATAATAATAATAATAATAATAATAATAATAATAATAATAATAATAATAATAATAATAATAATAATAATAATAATAATAATAATAATAATAATAATAATAATAATAATAATAATAATAATAATAATAATAATAATAATAATACTAATACTAATAATAATAATAATAATAATAATAATAATAATAATAATAATAATAATAATAATAATAATAATAATAATAATAATAATAATAATAATAATAATAATAATAATAATAATAATAATAATAATAATAATAATAATAATAATAATAATAATAATAATAATAATAATAATATAATAATAATAATAATAATAATAATAATAATAATAATAATAATAATAATAATAATAATAATAATAATAATAATAATAATAATAATAATAATAATAATAATAATAATAATAATAATAATAATAATAATAATAATAATAATAATAATAATAATAATACATTTTGTATAGCGCTTTTCCGAATGCTCAAAAACACATTACAGAGCAAAATAAACAATACAGTTTTAGTAGATTTTTTTTTTTAAATAAATGAAAATAAAAATAAATTATATAAAAGGTGAGAGAGGAAGGAGTTCAAGGCTTGAAGGCAATGCTAAACAGGTGGGCTTTTCGTTTTTTTTTTTTTAATGATGAGAGGGTGTCTGCATGACGGATATGGTTGGGCAGGGCGTTCCAGAGGGTGGGGGCAGCTGCAGCGAAGGCTGAGAAGATGAAGATGAACATAATTGGTGTGTACTATAATGACAATGTAAAGGCATCACTTACTGAACTCGAGGAGGAGAGAGAGGGGAGTAAAGCAGACAGCAGATGAGGCCCCTGAGAGATGAGGCTTTCCCCCAGAGAGGACATGAGGTGAGGTTGTATTTAAATGTTGTTTTTTATGTTACTGGTTTCTGTTATTGTATTCCACTACAGTTCGTAGTAGTGAGAGGGGGCCACATAGACATGGTAGGAACTGCACCACACACAGCACAGAGTGCTTAAACAGTTTTTGAGAGACCTGCTTTTTTTATGTGACATATTGTATTTGTTTTTATTCTGTGCTTTTATTCAAAAAAAATTATATCTTTATGTTTTTATCTTATGTTGTGGGACTTGTACAGCACTTTGGTCAACTTTGTTTTTAAATGTGCTTTATAAATAAAATAAATTAATTGGATTGGATTAATATAATGCAGGACCTCTTTAGAGGTCTTTATTCGGCATGCAACAAACTGGGACATGAAATGGGAGCGGCACACACACACACTGGAATACACACACAAACACACACATGCATTGTCTTTTTTCTCAGTCGCCGATGCGATTGAGCTCTGCGCTTAACCCATCCCGTCGTCCTTCCCCCCAAAGGCAGCCAGGAGCAGACAGGCCGTCGGCGAGGTACAGCGCCCGGGGACCATCCAAGTGTTCCTGCCCGTCTTCGCCAAGGACACTACAGCGTCAGCGATCTGTTGTGTGCATGTTTTTCCATTGGGTTTATCTTATCGGGGGGAAACCCTTGCGAGCACGGGGAGAACATGCAAACTCCACACAGAAAGGCCCGGGAGATGATTGTGGACTTCAGGAGGTCGGGGGTCAAGGACTACAGCCCCCTCAGCATCGACGGGGCACCAGTTGAGAGAGTGAACAGTTTCAAGTACCTCGGAGCCCACATATCCGAGGACTTGACATGGACCACACACATTGACAGTGTTGTGAAGAAGGCACGACAACGCCTCTACTTCCTCAGGCGCCTAAGGAAGTTCCAAGTCAGTCAGAAGATCCTTAGGAACTTCTACTCATGTACAATAGAGAGCATCCTGACCGGCAACATCACCTCCTGGTTTGGGAATAGCACTGCACAAGACCGTAGCAGACTACAAAGAGTGACACGTTCAGCCGAACGCACAATTAGAGGGGGGCTTCCCACCCTCCAGAACATTTACAACAAGCGGTGCAAGGGGAAGGCTAAGAGAATTATTAAGGACTCGAGCCACCCGAACAACTGCCTCTTTGAACTGCTGCCGTCAGGCAAGCGATACCGGAGTCTTATGGCGAGCACAGAAAGACTCAGAAGGAGCTTCTATCCCCAGGCCATCAGGCTGCTAAACGAACAATAATCGCTAAACGAACAATAATCACTATGCAACAACCATCAAATGCACACAGCACACACACCCACAAGCACACACTCACTCAAACAAACAACACACTGCAGCACCCACTCTCCACACTTTAGATCACACAAACACACTTACACTTTATATTTATTGATAAAGGATTTGCACTACAACTCGTACACCTACTGTGAATTGTACCTAAACTGCACCTCGTCCATTTATGCCTTGCACTATATAGTATTGTATATTAGTACACTGCACAGTATTGTATATTGTATGGTAACTACGTCTACGAACATTGTACATATGTCTAAACTGAACACTGTGACCTCTTTTTTTACTTCTAATTTTTACTATGTTTTTATTTCATACTTATCTTGTCATGCACAGTCTCTGGAGCGCAACAGTAAGAAGCATTTTGTACAAAAGTATTCTGTACTTCTGTATGACAACTATTAAAGAAACTTGAAACTTGAAACTTGAGATACCCCACCTGGGTAACTGGCATTGCGGAAACCTGGTCCCCAAGTGGGAATCGAACCCTGGACCTTCTTGCTGTGAGGCGACAGTGTTAACCACTACACCACCGTGCCGGATTGGATAAGAAGGAAGGGTTTGAGACGCATTATAGACCTGATGGCTGAGCAAAATATCCCAATGAAATTAAGTCGCCACATATCATGTAAATGAGGTGCTTAATCCAATCAAAAGGAGCAGGATACGAAGTCAATTAAAAAAGATAAGGTAGATAGGACTGTTACAAAATACACATCTCACAGAATTGGAACACAGTAAGCTGAAGATAGATAAGGTAGTGAGGTCCCTTGGAAGACTGGTCATCAAAACGTAGACAGGAAAACGTGTTGGAAAAGAGAAGGTTGTCGGTTTTTCTGAGGTTCAATTCAGTTTATTACAAAAGCTTCAGTTTGTACAAACAGGAACGTGTGTCTCCAGAAAATACACTACTTCTCTCTCTTGCTTCCAGAGCTGGAACTTATAGACACAAATTAAACCCATACTGTCTTTTAACCTGTTAGGCTCTAGAGTCCCCCAATCGTCCTCGTCGAAATGCATCGATTCTAATGTGACGATTCATTCAACTGCATCGATTTTAAAATGTTATAATCGATTATAATCGAAATGAATAGAAATAAAAATTATATTTTTTATTTAAAAAATAATTTGTATTATTTTTATTTACCTACTGTGCATTCATGCTGAGTGAATCAGTTCTCCCAGCCACATTTGTGTATACATTTTTTTGGGGGAATTAACTGATAGAAAATTTATCGAATCGAATCGTGGTCAAATTAAGAGATTTCATGATGCATTGAATCGTTGCCTGAAGAATCGTAGTTGAATTTAATCGTTGTGAGGTCGCATCGTTACACCCCTAAGTCATAGTGTATATTTTTAACAATACCTTTGTTTACCAATAGGTTAAAGTGTTATTAGTAAATTATCAGTTTAGGCATTGTATTCATAAGCTAGCGAATATGGACGGAAATAAATGCGAGCCGCCATTTTGTTTGTAGTCATATGAGGAGAGGAGACCCAGGGCTTTCGAATGCCGTTGGAATTCTGAAAAATTACACTACCCAGCTCAAGCCAGCTCCTGTCAATAATTTACAAAACTAACTAATTATCCTAACCACTGATATCTTATCCAACTGTTAGTAGAAGTAGCCACTGAAACTAATTATACTAACCACTGATATCTTATCCAACTGTTAGTAGAAGTAGCCACTGAAACTAATTATACTAACCACTGATATCTTATCCAACTGTTAGTAGAGGTAGCACTGAAACTAATTATACTAACCACTGATATCTTATCCAACTGTTAGTAGAAGTAGCCACTGAAACTAATTATACTAACCACTGATATCTTATCCAACTGTTAGTAGAGGTAGCACTGAAACTAATTATACTAACCACTGATACCTTATCCAAATGTGGGAAACCCCAACACAAGGAGGCATGGAGAGAATGGCTTGTTCTATTTACCTGAACAGCACCAATTAGGACAGTTTTGGGAGGAATTATTCTATCTGTTAAAACTGTTTGAAGGTTCTGAGCATTTTCTAAATTATATTATATCCAAGGTAGGGCCAGAGGTATTTGTTAGCAGAATAATTTAGCCTAAACTCAACCACATAGTGTGCTTTTTTAAATGTCTCACCCTTTCCAATGTTCATCTATCTAAGGAGAGACCAAATTAAACCCATTAACGCAGTGAGACAACCATGTCACAGATGTACAGTGACATCTATAAACCAAATGTTAGTCTTGTTGACACACATTATCATGATAACCGCTGTCGCAACACCAAGGCAACACTCTTCTGTCGAAGTGAAGATCCCCTTAAAATGCATTTTCCAGAGCACGGCCATCTTAGTCTACAAGAATCAGCCTTTGTGAACCTGAGTTGGAGAGAAGGACGAGAGAGCCCGGAGGCTGCTCAGGAGGAAGGAAGGTGTGAGGAAGACAAA
>NC_140184.1:553045-610545 GCF_963971535.1 Notolepis coatsorum
AGAGAGAGAGAGAGAGAGAGCTTTTCTTTCAGCCACTCTATCTTCTAGTAAACAAAACAAAGGGTGTATGTATTGCCACTGACCCTGGGAGATATGAGATATGCAAGAAATCTTGCACATTGTAGCTCGAAATACATGTAATGGGAATATTGCCAACCCCTGAGTACATGAATGTGTATGTCAGAATATGGATGCCTGTGCATGTGTTTGTTTGCCTGTGAGTCTCTGTCCTCATGTATGCGGTGTTCGCACTCCTCCAGGGCCAGTGTGTTCATATTTAAACCATCCCTCCATCTGTCTCCTACACAGTGCTAACTGACTGACGCTCATAATTCACCCCAGATAATAAACACAGCAGACAACGCGCGTGTTTACACGTGGTCACCCAGACTTCACCGGCACACGGCAAGGCTGAGGACGCCAGGAGAATAACTTCCCAATCCTCCACAACTCCTATCCTCAATAACATAATTACATCACTTACTTGAGGATTTTAGGATCGCTGTTCCTCACCTCACTAGGTTCCTACCATCCTCACCTCACTAGGTTCCTACCATCCTCACCTCACTAGGTTCCTACCTCCTCACCTCACTAGGTTCCTACCATCCTCACCTCACTAGGTTCCTACCATCCTCACTTCACTAGGTTCCTACCATCCTCACCTCACTAGGTTCCTACCATCCTCACCTCACTAGGTTCCTACCATCCTCACCTCACTAGGTTCCTACCATCCTCACCTCACTAGGTTCCTACCTCCTCACCTCACTAGGTTCCTACCATTCTCACCTCACTAGGTTCCTACCATCCTCACCTCACTAGGTTCCTACCATCCTCACCTCACTAGGTTCCTACCATCCTCACCTCACTAGGTTCCTACCATCCTCACTTCACTACTTCCTACCATCCTCACCTCACTAGGTTCCTCCCATCCTCACCTCACTAGGTTCCTACCATCCTCACCTCACTAGGTTCCTACCATCCTCACTTCACTACTTCCTACCATCCTCACCTCACTAGGTTCCTCCCATCCGCACCTCACTAAGTTCCTACCATCCTCACTTCACTACTTCCTACCATTCTCACCTCACTAGGTTCCTACCATCCTCACCTCACTAGGTTCCTACCATCCTCACCTCACTAGGTTCCTACCATCCTCACCTCACTAGGTTCCTACCATTCTCACCTCACTAGGTTCCTCCCATCCGCACCTCACTAAGTTCCTACCATCCTCACTTCACTACTTCCTACCATTCTCACCTCACTAGGTTCCTACCATCCTCACCTCACTAGGTTCCTACCTCCTCACCTCACTAAGTTCCTACCATTCTCACCTCACTAGGTTCCTACCATCCTCACCTCACTAGGTTCCTACCTCCTCACTTCACTAGGTTCCTACCATCCTCACCTCACTACTTCCCACCATCCTCACTTCACTAGGTTCCTACCATCCTCACCTCACTAGGTTCCTACCATCCTCACCTCACTAGGTTCCTACCTCCTCTCTTCACTAGGTTCCTACCATCCTCACCTCACTAGGTTCCTACCATCCTCACCTCACTACTTCCCACCATCCTCACCTCAATAGGTTCCTACCATCCTCACCTCACTAGGTTCCTACCATCCTCACCTCACTAGGTTCCTACCATTCTCACCTCACTAGGTTCCTACCATCCTCACCTCACTAGGTTCCTCCCATCCTCACCTCACTAGGTTCCTACCATCCTCACCTCACTAGGTTTCTACCATCCTCACCTCACTAGGTTCCTACCATCCTCACCTCACTAGGTTCCTACCATCCTCACCTCACTAGGTTCCTACCATCCTCACCTCAATAGGTTCCTACCATCCTCACCTCACTAGGTTCCTACCATCCTCACCTCACTAGGTTCCTACCATCCTCACCTCACTAGGTTCCTACCATCCTCACCTCACTAGGTTCCTACCATCCTCACCTCAATAGGTTCCTACCTCCTCACCTCACTAGGTTCCTACCATCCTCACCTCACTAGGTTCCTACCATCCTCACCTCACTAGGTTCCTACCATCCTCACCTCACTAGGTTCCTACCATCCTCACCTCACTAGGTTCCTACCTCCTCACCTCACTAGGTTCCTACCATTCTCACCTCACTAGGTTCCTACCATCCTCACCTCACTAGGTTCCTACCATCCTCACCTCACTAGGTTCCTACCATCCTCACCTCACTAGGTTCCTACCATCCTCACTTCACTACTTCCTACCATCCTCACCTCACTAGGTTCCTCCCATCCGCACCTCACTAAGTTCCTACCATCCTCACTTCACTACTTCCTACCATTCTCACCTCACTAGGTTCCTACCATCCTCACCTCACTAGGTTCCTACCATCCTCACCTCACTAGGTTCCTACCATCCTCACCTCACTAGGTTCCTACCATTCTCACCTCACTAGGTTCCTCCCATCCGCACCTCACTAAGTTCCTACCATCCTCACTTCACTACTTCCTACCATTCTCACCTCACTAGGTTCCTACCATCCTCACCTCACTAGGTTCCTACCTCCTCACCTCACTAAGTTCCTACCATTCTCACCTCACTAGGTTCCTACCATCCTCACCTCACTAGGTTCCTACCTCCTCACTTCACTAGGTTCCTACCATCCTCACCTCACTACTTCCCACCATCCTCACTTCACTAGGTTCCTACCATCCTCACCTCACTAGGTTCCTACCATCCTCACCTCACTAGGTTCCTACCTCCTCTCTTCACTAGGTTCCTACCATCCTCACCTCACTAGGTTCCTACCATCCTCACCTCACTACTTCCCACCATCCTCACCTCAATAGGTTCCTACCATCCTCACCTCACTAGGTTCCTACCATCCTCACCTCACTAGGTTCCTACCATTCTCACCTCACTAGGTTCCTACCATCCTCACCTCACTAGGTTCCTCCCATCCTCACCTCACTAGGTTCCTACCATCCTCACCTCACTAGGTTTCTACCATCCTCACCTCACTAGGTTCCTACCATCCTCACCTCACTAGGTTCCTACCATCCTCACCTCACTAGGTTCCTACCATCCTCACCTCAATAGGTTCCTACCATCCTCACCTCACTAGGTTCCTACCATCCTCACCTCACTAGGTTCCTACCATCCTCACCTCACTAGGTTCCTACCATCCTCACCTCACTAGGTTCCTACCATCCTCACCTCAATAGGTTCCTACCTCCTCACCTCACTAGGTTCCTACCATCCTCACCTCACTAGGTTCCTACCATCCTCACTTCACTACTTCCTACCATCCTCACCTCACTAGGTTCCTACCATCCTCACCTCACTAGGTTCCTACCATCCTCACTTCACTACTTCCTACCATCCTCACTTCACTAGGTTCCTACCATCCTCACCTCACTAGGTTCCTACCTCCTCACTTCACTAGGTTCCTACCATCCTCACTTCACTAGGTTCCTACCATCCTCACTTCACTACTTCCTACCTCCTCAATTCACTAGGTTCCTACCATCCTCACCTCACTAGGTTCCTACCATCCTCACCTCACTAGGTTCCTACCATCCTCACTTCACTACTTCCTACCTCCTCACTTCACTAGGTTCCTACCATCCTCACCTCACTAGGTTCCTACCATTCTCACCTCACTAGGTTCCTACCATCCTCACCTCACTAGGTTCCTCCCATCCTCACCTCACTAGGTTCCTACCATCCTCACCTCACTAGGTTTCTACCATCCTCACCTCACTAGGTTCCTACCATCCTCACCTCACTAGGTTCCTACCATCCTCACCTCACTAGGTTCCTACCATCCTCACCTCAATAGGTTCCTACCATCCTCACCTCACTAGGTTCCTACCATCCTCACCTCACTAGGTTCCTACCATCCTCACCTCACTAGGTTCCTACCATCCTCACCTCAATAGGTTCCTACCTCCTCACCTCACTAGGTTCCTACCATCCTCACCTCAATAGGTTCCTACCTCCTCACCTCACTAGGTTCCTACCATCCTCACCTCACTAGGTTCCTACCATCCTCACCTCACTAGGTTCCTACCATCCTCACCTCACTAGGTTCCTACCATTCTCACCTCACTAGGTTCCTACCATCCTCACCTCACTAGGTTCCTACCATCCTCACCTCACTAGGTTCCTACCATCCTCACCTCACTAGGTTCCTACCATCCTCACCTCACTAGGTTCCTACCTCCTCACCTCACTAGGTTCCTACCATTCTCACCTCACTAGGTTCCTACCATCCTCACCTCACTAGGTTCCTACCATCCTCACCTCACTAGGTTCCTACCATCCTCACCTCACTAGGTTCCTACCATCCTCACTTCACTACTTCCTACCATCCTCACCTCACTAGGTTCCTCCCATCCGCACCTCACTAAGTTCCTACCATCCTCACTTCACTACTTCCTACCATTCTCACCTCACTAGGTTCCTACCATCCTCACCTCACTAGGTTCCTACCATCCTCACCTCACTAGGTTCCTACCATCCTCACCTCACTAGGTTCCTACCATTCTCACCTCACTAGGTTCCTCCCATCCGCACCTCACTAAGTTCCTACCATCCTCACTTCACTACTTCCTACCATTCTCACCTCACTAGGTTCCTACCATCCTCACCTCACTAGGTTCCTACCTCCTCACCTCACTAAGTTCCTACCATTCTCACCTCACTAGGTTCCTACCATCCTCACCTCACTAGGTTCCTACCTCCTCACTTCACTAGGTTCCTACCATCCTCACCTCACTACTTCCCACCATCCTCACTTCACTAGGTTCCTACCATCCTCACCTCACTAGGTTCCTACCATCCTCACCTCACTAGGTTCCTACCTCCTCTCTTCACTAGGTTCCTACCATCCTCACCTCACTAGGTTCCTACCATCCTCACCTCACTACTTCCCACCATCCTCACCTCAATAGGTTCCTATCATCCTCACCTCACTAGGTTCCTACCATCCTCACCTCACTAGGTTCCTACCATTCTCACCTCACTAGGTTCCTACCATCCTCACCTCACTAGGTTCCTCCCATCCTCACCTCACTAGGTTCCTACCATCCTCACCTCACTAGGTTTCTACCATCCTCACCTCACTAGGTTCCTACCATCCTCACCTCACTAGGTTCCTACCATCCTCACCTCACTAGGTTCCTACCATCCTCACCTCAATAGGTTCCTACCATCCTCACCTCACTAGGTTCCTACCATCCTCACCTCACTAGGTTCCTACCATCCTCACCTCACTAGGTTCCTACCATCCTCACCTCACTAGGTTCCTACCATCCTCACCTCAATAGGTTCCTACCTCCTCACCTCACTAGGTTCCTACCATCCTCACCTCACTAGGTTCCTACCATCCTCACTTCACTACTTCCTACCATCCTCACCTCACTAGGTTCCTACCATCCTCACCTCACTAGGTTCCTACCATCCTCACTTCACTACTTCCTACCATCCTCACTTCACTAGGTTCCTACCATCCTCACCTCACTAGGTTCCTACCTCCTCACTTCACTAGGTTCCTACCATCCTCACTTCACTAGGTTCCTACCATCCTCACTTCACTACTTCCTACCTCCTCAATTCACTAGGTTCCTACCATCCTCACCTCACTAGGTTCCTACCATCCTCACCTCACTAGGTTCCTACCATCCTCACTTCACTACTTCCTACCTCCTCACTTCACTAGGTTCCTACCATCCTCACCTCACTAGGTTCCTACCATCCTCACTAGGTTCCTACCATCCTCACCTCACTAGGTTCCTACCATCCTCACTTCACTACTTCCTACCTCCTCACCTCACTAGGTTCCTACCATCATCACCTCACCAGGGCCCTCATTCATCAACGTGGCGTAGAAAATGTTCTATTTCCACACGTAAGCACGGAATTTAGAATCAGTGCACGCACAAAAAAAACAGGATTCATCACACGTGCGTACGCAGGTTCTACGCACACCTGTCTTGATAAATATGACTTTGATCCTACGTTTGAGCTTGTGCACTGTTTTAAGTATTTGCATACCAGAACCGCCCCGATTAACCATATACGGTAATGGAATACCCCCATGAAATGTGGAAAAATGGACTAAGCCGAGGGAAGCGTGTTATGAGACAGGCTGACAGACGTGTACACGTACGGTGATGTCGGATATGATATCTATTAACCATTGCTGCCTGGGCAGCGCAAACACTAATAAAGACCGTGCTGGAATATGACTGCCTTTTCCCGTGTTGTTTGATTAATACCCAGGGATTAAAGTTCTCCTCAATTTTATTCCAAATCGCGATGGATTTTCCGTCAATTTTCTACCTGCTGCATATGATTTCTAGAGGCATACTACAATCTATTTTGATGTCAGTATTGGGTAGCCTATATAAACAATAATACGAGAGCATATACAAGAACAATGAATCTTACTGCCATGTATGATGTAGCAGATACGCCATGTGTAGCCTGCCTATATGTAATCAATACAAACATGAACTTGAATTCCATCATGTCTGTGTGCGGGTCACTGCGGGAACTCACAAGGCTGTTGTCACAATGTAAATAAGAACGTGCACTGAAAAGTTACAGTATGTAGTTGGTTGATTATTTGTATGACAGTCAGTAAACCCTTGCAAAAAGTATCCGTTTTATTTAATGAATTGAAAACATTCAGCATCGCCTTCCTCCCGGCATGCAGCAACAACATGTATCAGGCAAATGCGCATCGCAACATTGACTTAGTGGAATCCCTTTCTATTCACATAACTGCATTTGTGATGGAGCTTTGACAGCTACAGTAACAGTCTATTGCTCGATCCATCTCCAATATCACGATGGACCGTGCCGGTGGCAAAGACCCGAGGGTGGAGAGGATCTTGAATGAATTCCATCATCATATTTATATGTTGTGTGTCTGTCCACTATGTCTGTTACTTTGTTATTCCCCCCCCCCTATCTATGTAAAGCGACCTTGGGTCTCTTGAAAGGCGCTATATAAAATGAAGCTATTATTATTATTGTTATTATTATCACATCTGAGCGGGAGCTCACAAATAGACTGTTAGTCTCAGTGAAGTTTCAACGGAGGTCATCTATTCTAACCAACAAATTGAAGTAGAAAGCATTTCGTGACCAATCTTATTTGGAAACATGAAACACAAAATAATTCCCTTTTTATTTGAAACAATATTTAATCGCGTTTGGAGGTTGGTGTTTTGCGTCTGCCCCCCTGTGCCAAACAAGCAGGCCAACCTCTTGTTCGCGTGTAAGCCCATTATAATTACACTACTGTCGCTATTTTACAATGAACTATAATGAATTACGGGTCATACAGAAGTTGAACACTAATGCACGGAAGCTTATTTCCGCCTTGAAACTAATGCAGAACTGAGGAGCGCTTATGCCGTAGTAACGATGTTCTACCACTGGGCGTCAGCTAAGTGTGCTCCGAGCTGTGCGTACACATAAGCACGGAGTCAAGTTCAAGTTGAAATTGATGAATCCCACTCTTTGCTTAGGAATGGTCGTACGCACAGGTTAAGCACATATCTGTGCATAAGACACGTTGATGAATGAGGGTCCATGTTCCTACCATCCTCACTTCACTACTTCCTACCTCCTCACTTCACTAGGTTCCTACCATCCTCACCTCACTACTTCCTACCATCCTCACCTCACTAGGTTCCTACCATCCTCACCTCACTAAGTTCCTACCTCCTCACTTCACTAGGTTCCTACCATCCTCACCTCACTACTTCCTACCATCCTCACTTCACTAGGTTCCTACCATCCTCACCTCACTAAGTTCCTACCATCCTCACCTCACTAGGTTCCTACCATCCTCACCTCACTAGGTTCCTACCATCCTCACCTCACTAGGTTCCTACCATCCTCACCTCACTAGGTTCCTACCATCCTCACCTCACTAGGTTCCTACCATCCTCACCTCACTAGGTTCCTACCATCCTCACCTCACTAGGTTCCTACCATCCTCACCTCACTAGGTTCCTAACATCCTCACCTCACTAGGTTCCTACCATCCTCACCATGGAGATAGAATAATGGTTCTGGATACAGTATGTTGACAGTCATCCAAGAACCTGCATCGCTGATCCTCCTACCACACATGGGTGTATATAGGGGGCGACAGTGGCTCAGGAGGAGCGCTCGTTTGGTAATCTGAAGGTCCGAAGTGTCCTTGAGCAAGACACTTGTAGTTTATCTTTAAAGAAAATGGAGAGAAGAATAGCCCAGAGTCCGTTAATGCGTTTCCAACAACTTTATTGAGTAGAGTAGACATAGTTTAAACAGATTATGAGTTCAGATTATGAGTTCAGATTATGAGTTCACCGGAACCACAAATGAGCGAACTGCTTTAAGATTAACACATTGAGAGCCACGCCCCGTTGCCCAGATAACCCCTTCCGTGCCAGCGCTTTAGTCAATGGGAGGTCGGGGATATTTGCAAATGCTTAAACTATATCTTAAATTATGGCTATGGGTCTAAAACACCCCTCGCTTATCAATGACTTGCTTGCAGTCTACATGTACGAAACGGGTTATTTTTTCATTGATACATTTCAGTTTTATACCGTTTTGAATAAGAGTATAGTTTCGGAGAGTTCTAGTAATTTCAGAGAAATTTCGCGATAATAGCCCTTTAGTGGAATACACAAAACACGTTGTCATTTTTCGGCTGATTTATTAATAGTTTTCAAATAAACGCTAGATTATCGATACTATATGTGTATTTATGCACGCTAGAGAAGCGGGCTGAAAAATCGATTATCTCAGCCGTGCTTGGCGTTAACGTTACGCACACACACACGATGTGATCGCTGTGAAAAAACATCTGATTAACCCAAAACTGGTAACATAGAGTCCTTACCTCACATCAGATGTTCTGCAAAAAAATGTATCCAATTCCTGATCGCCATTCCAAATATCGATCGCATTTATTAATCCAACGTTATACTCCGAAACAGATAATCAACGCTTCTTCCAGTCCCCTCAGTCAATGCAATAGTATCCAGATGCATGCCCCAGAAGTAAAACGTGGACCGGAGTTATTTTTTCGATGCACCTTTTCAGCCAATCCAATCCCATGATGTGCAATACCATCCGGGAGACGATAGGCGGCGGTATTTGCCCTTTTCAAGCTCGGAGCCATTCCCAATGATAACGTCAGGCTGGATGGATGAAAAATGAATGGATATTGCTAATAAAAGAAATAACGATAAAAAAACTAGAAAACTCGTCATTGGCACTCAACGCATGGCGAGTTAAGAAGACTAATCTCGTCATTGGCACTCAA
This sequence comes from Notolepis coatsorum, assembly GCF_963971535.1. Lineage (NCBI taxonomy): Eukaryota > Metazoa > Chordata > Actinopteri > Aulopiformes > Paralepididae > Notolepis > Notolepis coatsorum. The sequence goes on from NC_140184.1 coordinate 562,359, forward strand.
TATGTTAACGAGGGCTTCCCTTTATAGTAAACATGACATCTACATCCAGCTTAAACAAGTCACACCTTGACAACTCCTTTTAGGGTTTTGACACTTCTGCATCAGATGTAAATCGACTGAACCAAAATAATGATCATAAGTTTCAAGTTTCAAGTTTCTTTAATAGTTGTCATACAGAAGTACAGAATACTTTTATACAAAATGCTTCTTTCTGTTACGCTCCAGAGACTGCTAGACAAAAGATAAGTATGAAATAAAATAAAATAGTATAGCATGTAAAAATAGAAGTAAAAATAGAAGTCACGTACGTAGACACAGTGTTCAGTATATACATATGTACAATGTTCGATGCAGAATAGAAGTAACTGAGTTACCATACAATATACAATATACTATGCAATATACTAATATACAATACTATATAGTGCAAAGCAGAAATGGGATGAGGTACAATTTAGGTACAATTTACAGTAAGGTGTTCTGAGGTATGGGTTGTAGTCCAAATCCTTTACCAATAAATATAAAGTGTGTTTAGGTGTTCTAAAGTGTGGAGATTGGGTGCTGCAGTGTGTTGTTTGTTTAAAGTGAGTGTGTGCGTGTGGATGTGTGTGTTGTGATGAGTGCATTTGATGGTTGTTGCATAGTGTTATTGTTCGTTGAGCGCTATATATAATGCAGTCCATTTACCATTTACCAACTAAGGAACCAAAATGGCGACAACAAGGTTCCTGTCTGAGGTACGCTAAGTGGGGACGTGAGGTCTACTCAGACGATACAATATTAAAATGTGTATTCTGCTAATTATTCATGGCTGGAGAGCGGGCTTACAACTCAACAGGTCTCTGAATGCCACTCTACTTCCTCTAGCAGTAGTTCCTTGTTCCGTGCATCACCCTGGGTCTAACCTCGTTCCAAGTTTTATCTCCGTGAGATAAAACCGGTTAAGAACTATAGTGTCTATGGGGTAGAATTTCCGGTGTATGTACTTCCCCTGGAAGCTGCCTCCGAACGGACCAAACTTTTCCCGAATCCTGTCGGCAAACAAGCTAGAACATCCCGGTCATGTAGTAAATTCTTCAGGCAAAGGCGTTGCAGTGGCTTAAACGAGGACATATTGTGCACTTCACACATTTCTATAATTGTTTTGTCGAAACCGGAAAGCCTGTAGCCGGTACTTCCTGTACTTCCGTTTTCACACTTTAGGAGGCATATCTTTATCAGCCTACCCTGGGTCCCTCTGACTGTAGTTCTGTAGACAACTTGATTTGTTAATGTCATGCAGTAGAACATTCATCTTTAATCACTAAATCACTACACTTTTTAACACCAGACCATATTTTACATTTGTGTACATTTAATGTAAATGTAAATATTTCATCTATTTATTACTAAAATATTTGCACTACATATCTACCAAATTGTTTGCATTTGTTGCATTTTGTACTTTAGTTTGTATTGTGGAAGTCGAAGGAAGAGGCGATGCAAGAATCGGCGTGACAGGTTTCCTTCAGTTTACTTCCAACTTTATTCAATAACAAACCACCCCGTCACACACTTACTACTACCCCTATATCAATGTACAGTTTCCCACCCCACCTACCCAACCCCCCCACCCCCGCCCCCACCCCACCTACCCAACCTCCTCCAATGTACAGTTTCTTCCCACTCAAATGTATATACTCTCTTTTCAGACTCCTTTTGTACACATAAACAGTACTGTATATTTGTAGATCTGGTATGTCATAAATGTCTAGATGCAACAGTACTGTCTACCTATATGTCATGTATGTCATATATGTTATGATTAATTGAAAATGGGGGACCCTGATGTAAACAAGACGGACGTATTTCTCTGGTCTGCATCCCCTTAACAATTGTGTGTATTGAGCTGTACTGTATTGTACCCATTCTGCAATCTGTTAATAAAATATCCAATCAATCAATCAATCTCCTCCCCCGTGACCCTTCAACTCTGGAGTGAGAGACTCCCTTCAAGTGACACTACAGTATATTGTATATTTTGAATAGTGTTCGGTCTTTATTCTTTTACTGTATGAAGCACAATCTTAGGGGGCTCACACAGAACCAAGCATTTCACTATAATGTACCATATACGTGACAAATAAAACAAAACATGAAACTTGAAACTAGAATCAAATCTAAAAAGGTCTCTCTCAAATGATTCATTTGCAACACCATTCCAGCAACATCTTTGGACATGTTTAAACCAACAGTGCTTCTCTCTGGTGGCGGAGCGTACACTGTGCCTGCTGAACGAGCCAGAGTGGATTAACAAGTGGGACTTGAACGATCGCTACATGGTGTATTATTCTGCCCACCTGGGTAGCATGACAGGGGGAAACTAACACACACACACACACACACACACACAGAAGCACACGCACACGGTCTTGCTGTGACCCATGTTACATGTAGCTTCTCCCCAAGCCTCTCTGTCCTCCTTCAACCATGTTTGTCTTACAAGGTTGTCTGATCTCACGATCGAATCCAACACCATATATATTCTCCGCCCTGCTGTTGTGCATTATTTATGTTCTCTCTCTCTCTCTCTCTCTCTCTCTCTCTCTCTCTCTCTCTCTCTCTCTCTCTCTCTCTCTCTCTCTCTCTCTCTCTCTCTCTCATCCCTTTCCCCCATCTTTCCATCTTTCTCTGACAGGGGGATGCGGCTAATTTCAATTCCAGTGGAACAACACAGAATATCAAAGAGCAGAGAGGAGACACGATCACCAACGTGTCGGCTCTACCGGAGTGTGAGAAGGCATCCTATGAAAGTGTTTTACAGTTTGATCAAGGATCTCCCAAGGGGGGGAGGGGGGGGTGGGGTGGTTGGTGGGGTGGTCGATGGGGGGTTTGCAGAGATTAAACAATGCGTCTTGAGTTGTGTGCACGTTTGATTCGTGACTCTCAGTGCTTTTTGCTGTGATTCGCTTCCTAAGACTGTGTGACAGCCATTTTGAGTGTGTTGATACATTGGCCTTGTTTGCTAAAGCAGAGGCAGCCTTGACAATGAACTTGAACTAATAGGGAGGCTTGTTTTTTTTTGTCTGCTATTGGGACGCCTATTGCTTATTAACAGCGGAGCAGTGCTGCCGTTGCTTCCGCGTTTTCCCTGATTGGCTGCGACACGCCCCGCGGCAGGCGCGGCAACCGCAGAGCGGAGCGTGGAGCGGAGCGGCAGAGCTTGCGGCATTATGTAACCGCCCTAATCCGCCATGATTTTCATTCGAAGCTCAGCTCACCTGGCAGCGCAGCGGTCCTGCGGTCCTGCGGTCCGTTGTTGACAAGTTCGAATCCCATCAAATTTTTTTTTAACGTGTATTCTTTCGCCGGTTAAGGTTAGGCATGGTTAAAGTTAAGGTTAAGGTTAGGCATTGTTTCGGAGTTGGTTAAGGTTAGAACGGTTAAGTTTAGGCGCTGTTAAGGAGCTGGTTAAGGTTAGAGTTTGTCTTAGAGAATGGCAATATTCTTTCTATGGTTAAGGTTAAGGTTAGGCATGGTTAAGGTTAAGGTTAAGGTTAGGCATTGTTTTTGAGTTGGTTAAGGTTAGAACGGTTACGTTTAGGCGCTGTTAAGGAGCTGGTTAAGGTTAGCGTTTGTCTTAGAGAATGGCAATAGACAGCCTATTTCCGCACTGCCGCTCTCTCGCGCTGCCGCGGTCACATGGTCAAATTGTCACATTCTTGCACTCCTCCGCTGTTAAAAAGCAACACGCTATTGGGACGTCTTGCTGTGTGCCTTCCCCCTTCCCTCCTTCTGTCGCCTCCTATAGACCACTACACTTCCACGTTGCATTGAAATCGGGGAGGAGATAGCGGGGGGAGCAAATTAATGAATGTGGATGAGAGCCGTTATGTAAGTGGTTGCAGCTACGGTTGTGGGGGTGCTGGAGACATGATCGAATAGACTTGTATGCGCCTGAATCTCCTTAACACGGCGCGACCCATTCCTAATCGATCAAAACTAAATCGGCCAAGAAAAAGCCAATTTTTAAGCACCTATTCCCCATGCACATGCGCAGATTGCCCACGGATTGTGACGCCACGCACACCCGCCCTGGAATGTTCCATTAGAGGGGGTCTTGTGGTGAGAATGTGAGGGATTACAGAAAAGCGAATCTCCGGATTGTCTTTTTTGTTGACCGAACAATTCACAACACAGCAACTTTTAGGCATGGCTGCTTGTTGTTCTGTTGTTAGTAGTTGATGCTCCGATTGCCGCTCACATTCTCACCACAAGACATCACCTGCGATTGTCCTGAAGGCCTCTACAACGCTAATCCCGTCTTCTCCAACCCAACCACCACCCAGCAGAACCAGCTAAACGGTTCAACTTGGGCCCTCTCTCCACTTTCCCCACAGCAGTCCGAACACTAAACACCCTGGCCCGCCCCCTCCTTGCACAGACGGGCAAGCATCCGAACTGAAGTGAACATGAACTGCATTTAACGGACACTTGTTATATGTGACTGCCCTGTATTTATTTATGTATTTATATATTTATTGTGGGGATTGGGAGGTGGGAGGGGGGCGTTTGATGTTCCATGTTGATGTCCCAGTGCTTAAATAACATGCTGTAACACCATAGTTGTGTGGCATTAAAGTATCCTGTATCTTGTATCTTGTAACTCGCCCAAGTTAAACACCCCCCCACCCTCTGGCACACCTGAATCCCTTTAAACCCCCCCCCCACCCTCTAGCACACCTTAGACCCTTTAATCCTCGCCCAGCCTCTGGCACACCAGAATCCGTCCTCCCCCCCTCTACCCTCTGGCACACCTGAAGCCCTTTAAACCCCCCCCCCACTCTCTGGCACACCTGAAGCCCTTTAACCCCCCCCCCCACCCTCTGGCACACCTGAAGCCCTTTAAACCCCCCCCCCCTCCCCCACCCGCTTGCACACCTGAAGCCCTTTAACCCCCCCCCCCCCCCCCCCCCACCCTCTGGCACACCTGAAGCCCTTTAACCCCCCCCCCCCACCCTCTGGCACACCTGAAGCCCTTTAAACCCCCCCCCCCCCCCACCCTCTGGCACACCTGAAGCCATTTAAACCCCCCCCCCACCCTCTGGCACACCTGAAGCCCTTTAAACCCCCCCCCCCACTCTCTGGCACACCTGAAGCCCTTTAAACCCCCCCCCCCACCCTCTGGCACACCTGAAGCCCTTTAAACCCCCCCCCCACCCTCTGGCACACCTGAAGCCCTTTAAACCCCCCCCCCCACCCTCTGGCACACCTGAAGCCCTTTAACCCCCCCCCCCCCCCCCCCCCCCCCACCCTCTGGCACACCTGAAGCCCTTTAAACCCCCCCCCCCCCCCCCCACCCTCTGGCACACCTGAAGCCCTTTAACCCCCCCCCCACCCTCTGGCACACCTGAAGCCCTTTAAACCCCCCCCCAATGGCACACCTGAAGCCCTTTAAACCCCCCCCCACCCTCTGGCACACCTGAAGCCCTTTAAACCCCCCCCACCCTCTGGCACACCTGAAGCCCTTTAACCCCCCCCACCCTCTGGCACACCTGAAGCCCTTTAACCCCCCCGCCCCCACCCTCTGGCACACCTGAAGCCCTTTAAAACCCCCCCCCACTCTCTGGCACACCTGAATCCCTTTAAACCCCCCCCCCCCGCCCACTCTCTGGCACACCTGAAGCCCTTTAAACCCCACCCTCTGGCACACCTGAAGCCCTTTAACCCCCCCCCCCCCACTCTCTGGCACACCTGAAGCCCTTTACCCCCCCCCCCCCCCCCCCACTCTCTGGCACACCTGAAGCCCTTTAAACCCCCCCCCCCACTCTCTCTGGCACACCTGAAGCCCTTTACCCCCCCCCCCCCACTCTCTGGTACACCTGAAGCCCTTTAACCCCCCCCCACTCTCTGGTACACCTGAAGCCCTTTAACCCCCCCCCCCCCCCCACTCTCTGGCACACCTGAAGCCCTTTAACCCCCCCCCCCCCCACTCTCTGGCACTCTCAGGGAAGATACTCCACTCCTTCTATTCCGGGGTTGTAGAGAGCATCCTGACTGGGAACATCACTGCCTGGTTTGGAAACAGCACGGCCCAGGATAGGAAGGCCCTACAGAGAGTGGTGCGCTCAGCAGAATGGACTACAGGTATTGCACTACCACCCCTGCAGGACTTATACAATAGGAGGTGCAAATCCAGAGCCGCCAGAATAATGAAGGACCCTCACCACCCCAACAACAGCCTGTTCAAGCTGCTGCGGTCAGACAAGCGCCTCTGTATACATGCGACAAGAACAGAGAGACTAAGGCTCAGCTTCTTCCCTCGGGCCATCAGAACAATGAACACTGATCTCTCCACACACAAGCACACATGAACACACACATACACACACACAACAACAGTCCCGATGTTCAATGGCTATTTATTTATTATCTTGTAGTTCATTATTTCTATTGTTTTAGAAGCCTTGGGCACAGTGATAGTGGTCTGTTGTTTCTTCAACTGATTATTAAAATGTACTGTGCATTCACTCCATTGTACTTTGCATAAGCAATCAATGTTAATGATACCATATGTTAATATTTGTATAGCCATGCTTCCCTCTGTTGCATATTATATATGCATTTATGTAAATTATATGTTATAGTTGATAGTTTGTATATAATCTGTTCCCATTTGTATTGCAATAATACTGTTCTCTTGTCTTGTAGAAGCCATACAAATGTGGCGGCATGGTGGTGTAGTGGTTAACATTGTATGGTATATTGACTTGAGCAGACTGTTAGATCAACCCTGAAACTGAAAATATCTGTTATAATAGTTAATTCAAAATAATGCTTTAATATTGAACTGTAGCATTACATGGAGGCTACTGGAATGATTGGATCCCTCTACGGTGGTGTGGGGATCTGTTGACAGTGGACTCTCAGAGTAACAACACAATGAAGATGCAAATATGGTCAGTGTTAGAACAAAGGGAGTAAAAGTTCACACCTCACTGTCAAGCAGAGAGCAGCTGGTCTAAGAGAGATTAGAGGTCACAGACTGGCTAAGGAAAATATTATTACATTATACTAGATTAGAATGAAAAACAATATTGGAATAATAACAAGATCATAGTAACCTATCAATTTAAAAGGTATTAGAGCAAAGAAGATTTGAATACCATTTAGGAATGTCAAACCGGTTAAGTAATAAAGCTATTTCACTCTGGTTGTAAAGCTTGCTAGAATCTAAAACCAAGGAACTATTAATTGTGATACTTTATATAGGAAATCTGGTATTAAAATATAGACAACGTCACATTGGTTTAATGCTAAATATAGATGTAACTCATTAGATTAAAACTACAAATTAGAAAAGGTTCTAGTGTTCAACTGCCAATTCATTCTCTCTTGGGGGGAGAAGATGCCAACTCATCAACATACCACGCCCCCCCCCCCCCCTGTTGCTGCAGGCAACCACACGACGAGGAGATGTTGGGGCAGACAGCCCCAACAGAAGACCGCCTGTTTTTAGATACTTGAGATTGGTTGAACCAGTTTAAAAATAGTGACGTCATTTAGCCTATAAATATTGGATCAGTAAAGTTAGTTGGGAGGCCAGCCAGACGCACCCAACCACCCCCAGGGGGTCTGCTGGTCTCCACTGCTGCCACAGACTGTACTTTGCCGCTACGTGAGTAAAACTGTATAGAATAATCACTGTTTGTGATAAATAGAAATGCCTATCTTAGACCAGGTTTAATCATGTGGTGGCAAAAGAGTACTATAGTCTATTCCATTGATAAACATGACTACTTTTATGTGCAAACTTGTCTTTGATGTGAAGAGCCACCGTGAATGAGCTATATGATTATGTAAACCTCATCAATCCTTTTGTACAATCATGTCTTATGAAAAATTATGAATAATCCCTGTATGTACCTGATGCATTTTTGCCTTTTGGCCTCTCGGCAAAAAATACATGAGTTTGAATTCGAACTCTGTGGTCTGGACTGCACGTTTATTCCTTGCTGGCTATATTGGAAGTCAGAGGCGGAGACCATTCTATCACTCTGTCCTTCTTCCCTCTAGTTAGCAACCTGTATGCACTGCAAATGACCTTAGATATTGATAATATACGACAATTGTCTCCTCACAGCACGGTGGTGTAGTGGTTAACATTGTCTCCTCACAGCATGGTGGTGTAGTGGTTAACATTGTCTCCTCACAGCACGGTGGTGTAGTGGTTAACACTGTCTCCTCACAGCACAGTGGTGTAGTGGTTAACACTGAACAGTGGTTAACACTGTCTCCTCACAGCACGGTGGTGTAGTGGTTAACACTGTCGCCTCACAGCATGGTGGTGTAGTGGTTAACACTGTCTCCTCACAGCACGGTGGTGTAGTGGTTAACACTGTCGCCTCACAGCACGGTGGTGTAGTGGTTAACACTGTCTCCTCACAGCACGGTGGTGTAGTGGTTAACACTGTCTCCTCACAGCATGGTGGTGTAGTGGTTAACACTGTCTCCTCACAGCACGGTGGTGTAGTGGTTAACACTGTCTCCTCACAGCACGGTGGTGTAGTGGTTAACACTGTCTCCTCACAGCGCGGTGGTGTAGTGGTTAACACTGTCTCCTCACAGCATGGTGGTGTAGTGGTTAACACTGTCTCCTCACAGCACAGTGGTGTAGTGGTTAACACTGTCTCCTCACAGCACGGTGGTGTAGTGGTTAACACTGTCTCCTCACAGCACGGTGGTGTAGTGGTTAACACTGTCTCCTCACAGCATGGTGGTGTAGTGGTTAACACTGTCTCCTCACAGCAAGAAGTCCCTTTGATTTCCGCTTGTATCTCCCGGGCCTTTCTGTGTGGAGTGTGCATGTTCTCCCCCGTGCACGCAAGGGTTTCCCCTCCAGAAAAAGAGATAGACCCAATGGAAAAATATGCAGAACAGATTGCTAATGCTGTCGCGTCACTGACGAAGATGAAACGGAGCACTTGGATTGGTCCCACTGCAGCCCATGTGTGCTCCCGGCTACCCTTGGGGGGAAGGACGATGAGATGGGTCAAGCACAGGGAAACAATTTCATCAGCAGGCTTACTGTATATTATTCTAATTACTTGTTTCATTAGGAGATAGTAGATACTGTATGCCCTGCCCTATAGTAGTACGTACAGTACATACAGTACACATCTTAGCCTGTTCCACTCGACGGGGTCGGTACCGACCCCTTTTGACATTATGAGCATATAGGCATATTTTTATGAATGATGAAAATAATTTGTGATTTTAAAATCAACCGTTTTCAAGTATTAACATCACCACTATGTCACAAATGCATGTAGAATGTAAAACGTTAGGTTGGAAATAGTTTAGCAATAGGTTAAAAGTGTACTTATATCGTTTTAAGTTTTCGATATGTAATCGTCTATCTGACCCGGAACCGGAAATGGAAATGTTGAACCATGGGAATTGTAGTTTTTTTGTGGCCATTTTGTAGAGGAGATTCATAGCTATCGGCCAGGGTTGAAATTTCTCCGATCTACACTTCCTGTCACATACTATGGTGGTTCAAAGTTCAGCGTTCTGAATGAATCATATCAATAATTGTTATGATTCGCGATAATAAGCTACAAAAGGTAACATTTTTGACAAATATTGAAACACAGTCAGTTTCTCCTCACTATTGTTACCATGTAGGAACAGCTAGATCTGAAATTAGTTTCAAAATGGTTACACTGTGGGGGAAATAAAAAAGTACAGTCGATTACAGTAAATATCAGTATCTGTTATTATGCACGCCTGGTGATACTATATCCAAATTGAACTCGGCCATTTGAAAGAGACTATATATATATATAAATGTGCGAATTGGCTATAATAAGGTAATGTATAAGCATATATTCTATATTCTATAATAATATTTCAAATTGCATTGGTCCGGATGGGAGAATTCAGTACTGTATATACAAGAACCTTCAGTTTTATCATCTTCCCTTTATTAATTTCCTTAGATCTTTTGTACACATGATCTCAAGAGGGTAGTGAATGAGTTCAGTGGTAGTTTTTTAAGTCTGGTCATTATTATCATGGTGTTATTCACTGTCAAAGATGAAAAGAAAAATCATAATTCATATTTTCCTTTGTTTCATCACAATTTAAGCAAGCCTAGTAATAGACACTGAGAATACATTCACTCAGGTCCATAGATATACCTAGATACCAAGAATATGCAAATAGCCCTTGTAGAAGTGGAGCAATATTCCATTTACCTAGGTATACATTTTATGCAGATTTTCACCTGGGGTGGAACAGGCTCCATGACATAAATAAATTCGATCTTAAGGCCGCCACAGAGTCGGGCGTACTGTGAGCGGACCGGACTCTGCGCGGCATGTCCGCAATCGTTTGAGGTTTCAGTCAAGCGTACCACCGCTTACCAATTTCCTACATTTCTCACGCAAGTTTACTACATTGAATGCACGTCGAGGTCAACCAACACACCGAGCAGCCTTTTGTGTGACACCGGTGCGCAACGTGGAGTCCGCGTGGACCTCTGTGGAGGCTGGTCCGCTCACGCCCGACTCTGTGGCGGCCTTAAGATGTCACGCTAAGATGTGTACTGTACTGTACTGTACGGTAGTAGAACTACAGACTACCATAGGGCAGCGCAGTATCTGCGATCTCCTAATAAAACAAGTCATTAGAATAATATAAGCCTACTGTTCATTAATTACGCACGTAGACTATACAGTACGTGTGTGAGTGTGTGTGTGTGTGTGTGTGTGTGTGTGTGTGTGTGTGTGTGTGTGTGTGTGTGTGTGTGTGTGTGTGTGTGTGTGTGTGTGTGTGTGTGTGTGTGTGCGCGCATGCTGCGGCAGGTATCCAGGAGAGCGCAACAAGACGGTATAAATATGGAATATGAATACAGTCTATTCCACTATACGTAGCTATATAGTTGGGTCAAGAACCTCAATTCCGTGACCATTCTCTGGCTAAGATGTCTTGATGATTGATTTGACTTCTATGGACCTTTTATAAAAGATTTAGCCCCCGTGTCCCTCCCAAAAATCCAGGAATTTTTTGTCAGAGGGCCAAATTCAAAATAGCTGCTGGCGCCAACTTGAAAAATTTACTTTTGAACCAGAGCACATAGAATCATGTATGAATACACTTTGTTGTGTAAGTCGACCATGAGGATTCCGATTCTGACATCAGTTTGACGTTATGACATAATTTCTTCCAGAAATCCAAGATGGCCACCACCCAGTAGAGCAACATTTTTACCTTTAACCCTTTCCCCGCCAATAACATCGTACAACAGGTTTCAAGGTCATGCGAATTCTGCCAATAACGGCGTACGACGTGATTCTGATCATAATTTCATATTTTCGCCATTGTATTCATATTTCACTCACGGAGCCTTGTCGGATGCTGTGTGAGCCAGCACAACTCTGCAACGCTTCAATACTGCCACCTGGTGGCTGATCGGCGAGGTGCAACCAGAAGTGGATCTCTTGTGATCCCAGTGCGCCACTCGTTTATCGTTGCGGGACTCAATACACACACCGTGGATATGGATCTTTGCCATAACTCAATAATCTACATGATTTGGGCTTGTATTAGTAATATACAAACCGGAAATGACTGACGTGAGTTTCAGCGTTTTTGTTTATCATTTTCGATACAAACTGCTCTGATCAATATATCACCCATACTACATGAAGCATCTAACGACTATCACAGAATTATAAACGACCCCCCCCCCCCCTCCGTTCACCCGCGCATGATCAGTCATAACGTTTAGGACCATGTACAGTTGACATTTTTAATATAGCGTCGATCGGTATCAAACTGTATTTGATGATCTAATATATGCATTTGTGCCTATATCTCACGTTCTGGGAAATACTGCATAAAAACATATTTATACTCTAGACCAGGGGTGGCCAACCAGTCAGAGACTAAGAGCCACAAAAAAATGACTGTGGTACCACAAAGAGCCACACCATATACCAGCGTTTCTCAACCTTTTTTTTCAGTCACGGCACCCTTCATGTGTTTATAGGTCTCACCCTCTGGCCTCTGAAGTTGCTAATGTCTTTTTTATTTGGGCCTCACAGGGTTAAAAGTACCCTGTGAGACCCACGGTTGCAAAATTACAAAATCACTTTTAGCCATTTAAAAAAATAATGTTTATTTAAAAAATGTTAAAGGGGAACTATTTTACTATTTCTTTCACTATTTGGGCACTTTTACACAATTCCTGTGAGTCTATGGAACACCTAGGTTTTTTTCAAAAAAAATGCATTGTTTTGTATTTCTAATCAAGTACTAAAAACCGCATTTTTCTACCTCAAGATCTTAAGCCGTTTTGAGGCTGGGCTCCAACCACTGTGTGGCCTGGTGCCAACTGCCACATCAACTGCCACATTATTATGCAGCTGAGAAATCTCTGACATCACAGATATGCACATTTTCAGATGACTCAGTTCAGTGAGGGTGAATATTGTGAGAGGAGAATTGGAAGAATTCGCCAATATGAGAATTAGAGACATATATCCTATTAATATAAGTCCACATAGCTAAGAAACAATGGTAAACACTGAAAAAAGCCATTTATAAGATAGTTCCCCTTTAAGCACATGTATAGTCAATTGGTCCTGTTGTTCAGCCTCACAATGCTATTTGATAGTAAATGTGTTTATATGTCCCACCCTCTGGCCTCTGAAGTTGCTAATTTCTTTTTAATTTGGGCCTCACAGGGTTAACCTCTTAAGCCCGAGATATACAGTAAAAGTGTATATTTTCAGCATTATGTTTGTTTACCAATTATTTTAACTGTTATTAGTGAAATATAAGATTATAGAAATCTCAGGGCATTGAGTCGGAAACCGGCGCATATTGACAGGAGGAAGTGGCACAGCCAAAAGTGAGTGTAGTTTAATTTCTCTTATTTTTTGGGATTATCTCCCACAAACCTGAACGTTATTGCCATAAAACAGAACGCAGTTAGTTTCTCTACCTTTCTGTGAACGTCTTGCAAAAAACGGTGTTGCAATATGATGAAGAATGGTGGAGAAATTTACATTATAAAAAAGATGGCAGAATTCAGTACTGTATCTACAAAACCTTCTGTTTAATCATCTTCCCTTTATTCATTTGCTTAGATTTTTCAGGTCTGGTCAATTTTAGCATGGTGTTATTTACAGTCAAAGATAATTTTTTTTTTAAATAGAATTGATATTCTCCTTTGGTTCATTACAATTTACTCAAGCCTAGTAACAGACACACTATTTCTGACACTGATCCATATATGTCCCTAGATTCAGATACCAAGAACATGCAAATGGACCATTTAAAAAAAAAATTTAAATGTTTATTCTACGTCCTTATGGAATGAGTGACATACAAAAAAAAAAAGTAAAAAAAAAAAAAAAAAAAAAAAAAAGTAAAAAAAAAAAAAGTTAAAAAATTATTTTATTTTTATTTTTTTTTATGGATGGAAGAGCCGCACATTGACGGGCAAAGAGCCGCATGCGGCTCGCGAGCCGCGGGTTGGCCACCCCTGCTCTAGACGGTATTTTCGAATGAATGTGTGAATGAAAAAGTTAAACGTTCCTACATCCTGAACGATAGATAATCGATGTTGAATGGGCCATAGTAATGTCAATTTAGCAATACAATTTAAAAAGTTATAGCCAGAGATCAAACAGCGATGGATATAATCGTGGCAGAGAATGGGTTAATGTCAAAACCAATTTTACCATGGTACTGCTGTACTTTAAACAAACTACCTTCATAAGGATCTCAGTAAAATAATTGATGAATGTACAGTATGACAAGATACTTCAAAATACATTCTCTTTAATAGTTGTAACTTGAACAGGTTAAGAATGAAACCACTTTAAACATGTGATGATCAGTCCGAATCAATCAGCATTCTGCCTAATCAGATTCCAATGAATCCCCCCTCCTCCTCTGTACATCATCATCTCCCTCCTCAATCAGATTGTTTTTAGTAATACTGTGCACGAGCATTACACAAGAGGTTCCAGTAGTGGGCAGCTTGAATTGCCAGGTCCTAGAACCAGCGCTTTGGGGAGATCCTTTATTTTTAGAGCATTAACTCTTTGGAATGGCCTGCCTCGGAACCTCTGCTGCATTTACAGTAGATTCACTTTTAAAAATAATCTTAAATTGTTTTTAAATTGTTTTTAACACTGTAAAGTAATTTTTTGTTTTTGTTTTACACTAATGTAATTTTTGCTATCTTAATTGTTACAGTAGTTTCATTATGCATTGTGTGTACTGACTTTTAATCATTTTGTTTTTGCAATAGTGATTGTTTTTGTATGTTTTTTTGTGTGTGGACCCCAGGAAGACTAGCTGGTTGCTATCGCACCAGCTAATGGGGATCCCTAATAAAATAAAATAAAATAAAATCACCATCCTCCTCGTGCAGGTAGATGTGTTGGGAGAGCAGGTTGTGTGTGGTGGACAGGGCGACAGCGACCACCCACCAGCTCCCAGCCATGTCTGAGTGGTGTTCTTCATTCTCTTCCACCTTGTGGCATGGGCCTCAGCCATGGTGCTACTCTTCTTGTCGCCATAGATAACACGTCATGTGAACTCAAAGAGCTCCTCTACCACCTCCTCCTCAAGGTCAAGGCTATCTCCACACCTCAAGAGCAGCCGTCGTGCCACAGGGCTCTTCGCCACCTTGTCATACATTGACAACTTACCCTGCCATAGAAGCCTGAGTTGGCATCACAGCCTGTAATAGAGTGTAGCTCCACAATACAGTGTGCCATCTCCTCATAACCAGGCCATGGCAGAAGACAGTCTCCTGCTTTCTCTTGATACAGAGCATAACGGGCAGCTGTTGCGAGATGACCGCTGCCTAGACATAGACATCGCTGTCGGCTGCATCAATGACAAAGGCCACTGTAGCCTGACTCACATATAACTGTGTACGCAGAGAAGAAGATGGTGTCAGCCTCAGACTGGTTAAAGCTGTAGTTCTGCCATTGGTTACTAGGTTGACAAGTTGGTGCAGTGGGAGCCAACAGAGTAGACAATCTCTACATCCTGTCCAACAAGGTCGGTCAGATAGCTGCATATTACTTTTTGGAGCCACTCCTTGTTGCTGACGCTACACAGCAGTGTTTTGAACTCTCTGGCAGAGGGGAAGGGGTCGCCCAGCTTCATGTAGGTGTTGGGGACATGTACCTTACCTTGTACCCGCAGGTTTCGCATGTCATCTTTAGATGAGTAATGTACGGGTCATTTACACAGATGATATGGTCAGCATCACCATGGCAGGCAAGGATGATGGATGACACCTTGTGGACATAGTCCAGCCACTTGTATGGGGTGCCATCTTGCGTCTGCCGATTGTCTACTGATGGAGTTGCCATCCTCCAGATCATTCCCATGTCGACAAGATGTAGGGTTCCTGCAGATCTACAGATTGGAGAGAGAGCTTCTGAAGGAGCTTGCTCTTGTGTGTCTTCCTATATATGCCGTTGAAGTTTAATAAGGCCACACATTCCTCGACAACACGACAACTCTGGGAGATTTACAAGTTGACCTCAACCAGGTCGAGAGCACTCCGCTCCATCTCAGCAGCTCTTGCCTTGAGTTCCTCCCTGGGCTTCTCCGTGCAGGGCCCCTTGACAAATGTCAAGCGTTTGCTCAGAGGGACGGGTGCATAGAGAGAGGTTTTTCTACTGAACACCCGGTCAACTTCTCCTCTCCCAGAGTGAGCTGAGTTGAAGTCTGCAATGAGTTCATCAGAGGCAGGAATGGCTGACTGTAAGGTGCAAAGGGTGGGTGAGGCTGGGTCAAATGGGAAGGAGTCAAACCAGGTCCTGCACGCGCTGCTCATCTTCTCGTATCCAAGGTGATATCTGATTTCAAGTGCGTAGGGCTGATTAGCTGCATAATTGATCAGACAGTTGATTCTGTCTCGCATTCACTGATCTTCCAGGGCCACCGTGTGGCTCTTGAAAGCTGCCCATGCATGATCATACAAAATCAGTACCAGCTTTGATTCTGGATGCTTGGTCAAATCTGTCTTACAGCACCAGACACATTTGGTTTTATCACGTATCAGCCCAAGACTCGATCTCAGCCACTGGGCAGCTGGAGCCGCAGCTGGGGAACAAACATCAAACATAGACGAAGACTCAGATTGGCTTTCATCAACCTCTCATCTTTTCTTGGCCTGTTCCAGTTTCTTGGCATAAGGTCAACCTACATGTATTATGGAAGACGGGACCTTTATCCCAATCAACAGTTGCATGGACGTTTCTGAACGTGTCAAGACCGCTCCATAACAGTGCATTTTTTTAAATATTTTCCAACCTCTCAATTGAGGTAATGGAATCCGTGGCTTCATCGCAAAGCCTGTCACACTGGATGATACATGTAGTCTGATGAGTTATGCACTTTCTATTCTATTCAAACTCTAACCTGATTCTGACCTAGCTCCCTGGAAAAACAACCCTTAGAAGCATAGTCTAGCATAACATGACCCAGAGACAGGCAGCATAATCTAGGATAACATGTGGTGTAACATATCGACTAGTCTAGCATAACATGAATTAAAACTCACCGCTACAATATATCAACCCCAAACACAGGGGTACAATGTCTATATTAGCTAACTAGTTCTTGCTAGCTAGCTAGCTATCGGGAAAGTTGGTAGCACCAGTGCTATCAGTGGAAACGTTAGTCTGTAGCCCTGCCCAAACACCTTACCTTCCCATTCAAAAGTAAAATTATTGCTCTCTACTGGATGGTGGCCATCTTGGATGTATGGGTTAAAATGATGTCATAGCGTAAAACTGATGTCATAATCGGAATCCTCATGGTCGATTTACACAAAAAAGTGTATTCATACATGATTCCAGGTGCTCTGGTTCAAAAGTACATTTTTCAAGATGGCACCAGAAGGTATTTTGGATTTTGCTGGGATTTTTGGGTGGGACACAGGGGCTAAATCTTTTATAAAAGGTCCATAGAAGTCAAATCAATCATCAAAACATCTTAGCCAGAGAATGGTCACGGAATTGAGGTTCCTGACCCAACTAATAGTGTGTTGTATGATGACAATACATTTGAATCAAATCTAATTTTGATCCGTCGCAAAGCGCTTCGGCACTACCTGTTGAATACAGGGCAATGCTGACTCTTGTTTTGTGCGCGGCCCTCGCATAATAATGAGCTGGAGAGGCTTGTCTGTATGCAAATTAAGTAAACGAGAACGCGCTCCCCAGTTTGTGAATGAGTGATGTCGGATCATTCAGGGGTTCACAGCTGTGATCATTTGGCAAGTTATTAAGACAACCTCTCCAAGGAGGTTGTCGTAAGATAAATCTTAAGACAATGTTGGTGAATGAGGTCCAATGACTTCTTCAAAGTCCAGTTTAATCTTTAATTTCAAATAGTGCTATTGTTACTGCTACTGCCTGTCTGTCACTCACCAGCCCCTACGATTCAAACACCAATACAACTACCACCCAATCTCAATACAACTACCACCCAATCTCAATACAACTACCACCCAATCTCAATACAACGACCACCCAATCTCAATACAACGACCACCCAATCTCAATACAACTACCACCCAATCTCAATACAACTACCACCCAATCTCAATACAACTACCACCCAATCTCAATACAACGACCACCCAATCTCAATACAACTACCACCCAATCTCAATACAACTACCACCCAATCTCAATACAACTACCACCCAATCTCAATACAACTACCACCTAATCTCAATACAACTACCACCTAATCTCAATACAACTACCACCTAATCTCAATACAACTACCACCCAATCTCAATACAACTACCACCCAATCTCAATACAACTCCCACCCAATCTCAATCTCCATTGTGCCTCTGTTTCATCACTGCTCTTACCGGAGTCACACCAGTGGATGTTTAGTCCAAGTTAGCCGACAAAGCATCAATTCAGAGAGAGAACACAGCGTATATCTGCCCGTACCCTCCGCATTTAATCTGAGCAGCACCTTGGCAAAGATGATGAACGATATTCCCAGGCAGTAGGACAGGTTCTCCAGGTGATTTAAAGCCATAATAATCCTTTACGATATTGCTCTGTGGTTTCGAGACCATTAAAATAATACTGCATGTGTCAGAGGAGCACAAACAGTTCATTTAAAACAGATTGCCAGCCGGGCCCCCGGCTCTGGGGAGCTATCGTCAAGGTATCATTTCCCAAGCTGAAGAAAAATGAAAACATTTATTGCAGATAGTCTCTCACATTTCCACTATAATCCACGCTATTCAGAATGAAGCATCACCAACGCTTAGCTGCGACTCCCAGGGTTAGGGTTATTCCCTGGGACTCATTAGTTAGTTGGACTCCCAGGGACTCATTAGTTAGTCAGGCTTTTTTTAGTTTGGATATTTTTTGTATCAGAAGGTAGGTGGGCTATTTTTTATAGTAAATATATTTGTTAAGACCATGTCAATAGTTTACAGACCTTATTGGGACATTATTCTAAAGTTGCAACTATTCCTCATTTATTAATGTTATTTTGTATTAGTAAATTGGTAACTAATTATTAACAACTGATTTGTAAAGGGTCAGTTAATATATTTAACAATAACACCTTTATGGGATGTTATTCTAAAGTTCCAACTATTCCTCATTTACTAACATGTACTAATAATGTGTATGTTTTAAATGGTTTTATTTAACATTTTATATAGCGCTTCTATCCAAACCGCTTTACAGTTTGTTCCTCACATTCACCCATTCACTCACCCATTCACTCACCCATTCACTCACACATTCACTCACACATTCACTCACACACTCACTCACACATTCACTCACACACTCACTCACACATTCACTCACACATTCACTCACACATTCACTCACACATTCACTCACACATTCACTCACCCATTCACTCACACAGTCACCCGCACATTCACTCACACATTCACTCACACATTCACTCACACATTCACTCACACATTCACTCACACATTCACTCACACATTCACTCACACATTCACTCACACATTCACTCACACATTCACACACACATTCACTCACACATTCACTCACACATTCACTCACACATTCACTCACACATTCACTCACACATTCACACACACATTCACTCACACATTCACACACACAATGCGTTAACACAGGGAACATCTAGCGAGATATGGTGAGTAGCTCTGGTGTTATAGAGATATGGTGAGCAGCTCTGGTGTTATAGAGATATGGTGAGCAGCTCTGGTGTTATAGAGGTATGGTGAGCAGCTCTGGTGTTATAGAGATATGGTGAGCAGCTCTGGTGTTATAGAGATATGGTGAGCAGCTCTGGTGTTATAGAGATATGGTGAGCAGCTCTGGTGTTATAGAGATATGGTGAGCAGCTCTGGTGTTATAGAGATATGGTGAGCAGCTCTGGTGTTATAGAGATATGGTGAGCAGCTCTGGTGTTATAGAGGTATGGTGAGCAGCTCTGGTGTTATAGAGATATGGTGAGCAGCTCTGGTGTTATAGAGATATGGTGAGCAGCTCTGGTGTTATAGGGAGGAGGTGACAATTTTAACAGCTGTATCACATAAGGAGGGGTTTACAGGCGTGTATACGTCACCAGGATGTGGACTGGAGCGAGACAATACAGGTTATTTGAGCTGAAACATTTCAAATTTGAATGTTATTCGCCTAAAACTAGATTAAGAGTGTGTGTGTATGTGCGTGTGTGTATGTGTGTTTTGTAATTTTATCTCTGCATGTAGCAAAGTGAGACAGTTGATATGGGTGATTTTTAACAAGATTATACAAACAGCTACACTAGTATTGGCCACATAAAGTTTATCTGCGCCACCTTAACTGACTACAATGTTATCCTCTAAGAAACAGTTCACTGGTATCTCCCACTCACTACAAACTTGTATGTGCAAAACTTTTACATTTCTTACATACAATGATATTGATATGTTATTACATTGTTCGAAAATGTTAAACATTATCGATACATACAAAACATGAAATAAGATATTACAATACCCAGAAAAAGTTGTTACATTATCCGTTCCACATATTTATTACATTATCATTCATTACATTTTAAAGTCCTTCTAAAGGAACATGTTAGTACATTTCCTGGTGTTACAAGGCTTTTAATTAATTATAATTATTATATATTTTATTATGTGTGTGGTCATGTCGGTCTATCCTGTTTCAACTAGTTTGAGCTTGTTTTAATCTGCTCTTACTTGATACTGTTAGCTAGCCTACTGTGTTGTCTGTTATATTGCATTTTGATTTTAATTCTGTCTCTCCCTCTCCTAGGGTGCAGTCGCATCCTCCTCTCGCTCTCCACTATCTGGGCTCTGTGCTTTGTGTCGTTTGTCGGACTATACTCAAATCAACTCGAAATGGATCTTATCAGGGGATTGCATATTTTCGTCAAGAAAGCAGAATAAGGCTAACCCTCTCTGCCTCTTGGGACATTTCAATTGGGCTACCAACTTGAAGACGTGCACATTTCGATTATCGAAGCTTTTGGATTGCAATAAGAAGATTTTGGATCTGTTTACCGCGTACAGGACCTACCAAAATGAACTGACTAAGACACTTGGACTAACACATTCAGTCATTCTGTACTTCTGTAGGACAACTAATAAAGAAACTTGAAACTTGTTAAGAAATTTAAATCAACGTGGCTGGGAGGAATGTTGTCAGTTCATTGCTGGATTACTTCTATTCTATTCACATAATATGCTTACTACATATATCTATTCTATTCACATATATGCTTACCACATGTATCTATTGCTACTGTATGTCCGCCCATCACAATCACGCAAACTGTCTAACGCCTGCCCCGTCTCCCTGTGAGTGGCTGTCTCGGAGTGATGACCGGAGTGGTGGACGTCCTGTGATGCTGAACGGGAGGATGCGACCCTCTCTGCGCCGCCCCCTTGCCTCAAATAGAGCCGCCATCAGCTCTATCTTTCAAAATGTTCAGTTGCTATTGCATGCACTTATCTGTGTTTCATTACACGTCTGTGTGCATTCAACTGTTTCGCCTGTGTTATTGCAACACTAATATCACCGACGTCTAAGAAGGGAGATCCCCCCTTGAACGGCCCTTCTAAGGTTTCTCTCCTCCACATTGCCTGTGGTGCATTTTTTCCTATTGCTAGTGTAGCATCCTGAATATTCTTCTATTATTCAGAAGTGCTAACGTAATCTTCTACTTCCCCTTTGTGCACAAAGACATCATTGATATTCTCACGAACAATGATGCGAGTCCCTCCTTCTTCTACCGGCCGAAATATGGATTATAAACGGCATTACTGGATTCTATTCTACAATCCTTTTCCCTGTGGAGCTAGTAGGCGACCAGCAGGGGGCGGTGGAAGGCAGAGAGCGTACGTGAGAGACGGAGAAGGAAGTGGACGGAAGTGCGAGGAAGCAGCCTCTTCGACAGTGAACTTGGACCGGAGCGGTCATGTCTGGAGAGCCCCGTATTGAACAGGAGTATATTACGGGTTATCCTATGAATGTACTCGTAGTGGAGCCTTGCATGTTTCTCCCTGAATATCCTTAGTGATATACCACGAGTTATCCTAGAACACGAACGGTATAGCCGAGTTGGGCTTAAGTTAAAGTTATTTCCTCTAGTGAGGCGCCCCGCCAGCGTGGCGCGAAGAGTAACGTGCTTAGGAGCACCCTGCGTTAGGATATATCTCGTCTAGCAGAAGGGCTGTTTGGGACCCAGAGTTTAGCTGCAGTGTGAGTGAGGCAAGCTAGATGCGCGTGTCGTCCCGTCACCAGCCCTACAACCAGTCTGCTCCGGCTGCCTGCAACCAGTCTGCTACGCCAGCCTACGACTAGACCTGCACCTGGCTGCCTGCAGTACACAGGAGTTCTTCCCGACCAGCAGAGGTCGTCATCGGCCAGCACACGCTCTCCGCCAGCACTGCCTCTCTGCTCCAGCTCCGCCTGCTTGTATCCCCACCGAGAGCGTTCGACGCCATCTTGCCTTCCGGACGACAGTGGCGTGGCCAGGCGGCCATTTTGGATGAGTACAAATGGGCATTGATGCTCCAGAGCTATTATACAGTATACAGTGTGGTGCAGCCTGCGGGCGAAGTTAACGTTGCTACTACCGTTCAATAGGGGAACCCCAAACAATATATGCCGGCATTAAGATAGGACTTCTGTTTGGTATTTTGTGGGCCCACTTGTTGCTTTCTTTCCTTTTCTTTGAGTGTGATAACATGTGTGCTTAATAATATTTTCCCATCCCATATTTTCCCAACCCTTTCCCTGTGGGGAGGTTACAGACCTGGCGCATCATAAGCAAAGCCTTAGGGAGGTATTATGCTTGCCATATAATTAAAGCCTGATAAGAGGTATTATACCGGATACTGACCCAGACGTGGGTGAGGAGTCCAACACATTGACGTATATTAGCCCTGGCACTAACACAGAGGTGTGTGTAGAATATACGTAGACATGGTCTGTGTTGCTTTCATCCTTGTAACTAAACGGTACCAAATAACAGTAAAGAATTAGATGGGAGTTCTGTGTGCGTGTCCATTCCTGAGCCGTATTAACTCTTTTGGTGTGGGTAACATATATACTATTAACCCCTTCCTATTCAACCTTCCCTTTCCTACTGTAAGGTTTCTAGTGTCAACGAGGGAGGGTACTGCTTGCGGGGGGAACCAAGTTCTTTATTTACAATCCAGTCACTAGGTGTGGGAGGGTGCTTGAGGAGTAATTGGGGGAAGTGAGAGCGTGTTGGGGAGTACTGCTGACCGCCCTGGAAGGGAGAGGAAGACCAGAGTACCGGACCAGGTTTGTAAATCCCGGGCCCCATCCACTCCCACTGCCAGCCTCCAGTTGACGCTCCAGACCCAAAGACGGAGGTGCAGCTAGCCAGAGTTCTACTGTGTCTCGCTACCCAGTGACTGTGCACACCCGTTCCCACGAAGCAGGGATAATCCACCCTGCTACACTAGGTTTTAGTGAGTTTTTCCTTACCTTCGTCTGGGAGTGTTGCATACTTCTTTTTTTTATATAAAAATGTTTGGACTTCATGGTGTTTTTATTTTATTATACTTTTTTTTTGCTGATTTATTGTGATGTTTCTTCTTGACTTGTTTAACCTCTTCCACCCATGCGGTCCATCGGCGGACCGCAAATGACATCACGTCATAAATCAATCTGTCTAGACTCTGACAAAACTATCGTTTTATTTTTCAAACGTATTCAAGTATAAACATCATAACCATGTCACAACAGCAGTTATAATGTATATTATCATCAATACGTTAGTTTACCAATAGGTTAAAGTGTTATTAGTGCGATTTTAGGATTCGTTTTTCTATTGTTTTGGTCGCGAAAGTCAGCCATTTTGAAAATCTGTTTTCATGAATTGTAGTTTTCTTGTAGCCATTTTGAAGAGGACACCGAGAGCTTTCAATGACCGTTGGAATTTTTCAGAAACACCCTACCCAGAGGCCTCTAGGTCCCAGCAAGCAAATAACTTGTTATGAATATTTTTTTATTCTCTTATTACTCTGGATAATATACCACAAAACGTAACGCTATTGGCATATATTGGAGCGCAGTTAGTTTGTATCCCCTATTTTTAGCATTGAGCAACAATTAGATTTAAAATCAGTTTCAAGATGGCGGCACCCTGGCAAAAATAAAAAAGCTACTGTACATACAGTAGATCTCATTATCTGTTCCTATGCACGCCTGGTGATACTAAATCCAAATTGAACTCTGGCATTTGAAATATAAGATTTGGCACAATCCATAAATGTGCGAATTGGCTATAATAAGGTAATTTATAAGCCTGTTATTCTATATTCTATAATAATATTTCAAATTGCATTGGTCCGGATGGGAGAATTCAGTACTGTATCTACAATCATCTTCCCTTTATTAATTTCCTTAGATTTTCTGTACACATGATCTCAAGAAGGTGCTGAACATACTGAACAGTTTTTCATGTCTGGTAATTCTTAGCATGGTGTTATTCACTGTCAAAGATTCAAAGAAAAATCATAATTCATATTCTCCTGTTTCATCACAATTTAAGCAAGCCTAGTAATATACACAATATATCTGACACTGGGAATACATTCATTGAGGTCCATAGATGTCCCTAGAAACCAAGAATATGCAAATCATCACCCGCTGCCCCAAATGCGTGAATATTAAAGGCAACCAACTTGTGTTCGGCTTTTCTCTGATTGGCCGCGCCCCCCCGCCCCCACGCGCAGGCAAGCGCAGCCGTCCCACGTCCCAAATGAAATCCAAAGAGCAAGTGCGGCAGCGCGGGCAACCAACTTGTGTAGTGTTGGGCTGCTGTTCCAACGCACTTGTGTTGGGCTGCGGTAGCAGTGGAGCGCTGCTGACTGATTATTATGTTTCGCGTTTTTAACAACCAAAGTTAGATTCACTCGTCACTGTACATGTATAAACAAAGCCCATACAGTTATGAAATAATAAACACTGACTATCTGACTCTTACTAATAAACACTGTGTTAGGACTATAAACACTGTTAGGACTATCTGACTCTTAATAATAAACACTGTTACAGACTAGTGTTAGGACTATCTCGATTCACGCGTCACTACTGTAACTAGAAACTCTGGGTGTCACTGTACATCAGTAACGTTATTTCGCGTTTTTAACGTCAGCGGGGCGATGCGGTGGTTAGTCCCCGGCTTCCGTGCACCGCCGCCGGCTCTACTCGGTCCAGCTCCAGCAGCAGCGACCGTGCTCCGTTGTAGAACGAAGCCCTTCAATGACAGAGCTCTCATATTTTGCGAATGCATAAACTATATCTTAAATTATGGCTATGTGTCTAATATGGCTGTCGCTTATCAATGACTTCGCGACAGCCATATTAGACACATCGCCATAATTTAAGATATAGTTTATGCATTCGCAAATATGAGAGCTCTGTCATTGAAGTGGGTGGTGGCAGCTTACTAACAGTAGCGATTTTTATTGTTTTGTCATGACCAAACATAATCCCAACATAGATAGGAGGTGTACTGTATGTCAAATGTCGGTCATGTGGTGGAAGTGTTTAGTACAGTCACACAACAGAACACCGCTGTAGAGTACAGTCACACAACAGAACACCGCTGGTTCGACCAGCGCTTTTGCCGCGTCTCTCTTTGCGCGAGGGCGTGTGCTAGTGGATTGATTGATTGGCCGTGTGGCCAATCAGAGAAACGCTGAACGAAAAGCTGAACACAAGTTGGTTGCCTTTAATATTCACGCGCCCCAAATTCTCCCACATCAGACCTGTCCTCTCCTCACTTCACTGGCTCCCTGTCAAGTATAGGATTGACTTTAAGATCTGTCTCCTCACTTATAAAGCCCTCCACTCCCTAGCACCTGATTACATCTACAACACTACACTCCCTCCCGCTCACTCCGCTCATCCAACTTAGCCCTTCTGAGCACACCACACTACCGCCTTAAATCCACAGAAAACAAATCATTCTCCTCCACTGCTCCCCAACTCTGGAATCAACTCCCATTACACATAAAAGAAGCCCCATCTGTAAAAACATTTAAGTCGCACCTCAAAACCCACCAAACTTGCATACCCACACTCCTGACCCCCCAACCCCTGCATCACTTACACTTTCACATCTGTACAGACCTATACTTTAGTATTATTATTTATTAAAAAAAATTCTCTGTCTTGTCTCTAAGTTGTCCCCCTCTCTCTGTATTATCCCCACTATGTAGGCATTGTTAAAGTCCATGTACTGTGTTTGTCTGTGTGCTATAATGCCATGTATGTAAAGCATTTTGAGATTCCTAATGTAAGGCGCTATATAAAATGTATTTATTATTATTTATTATTATTAAATGGACCTTGTAGAAGTGGAGGAATATTCCATTTACTTAGGTATGTATTTTAGGCGAGTTTTCAGAAAATAGGGCTCCGGGCTTAAGAGGTTAAAGAAGACGTGGCCGGCCCATGGGGACATTAACATGTGTTGTCGGGTTACCTTACAAATACATTTGATTTGATTTAGCTTAACAGGTTAAGCTCTAGGTGAGCTCTCATAAATCGATCAATACAGACCATATTAACCTGTTAATCTGTAGACCGTTTTCGCCTAAAGGTACATGCCTAAGTAAATGGAAGATTGCTCCACTTCTGCAAGGTCAATTTGCATGTTCTTGGTATCTAGGAACATCTAGGGACCTGGGGGTATGTATTTCCATTGTCAGAAATATTGTGTCTGTTACTAGGCTGAGTAAATTGTAATGAATAAATTAATTATGATTAATTATGATTTATGATTTTGATGATGATGATACAAAATGTATACGGGTAGGAGAAAATGCTCACTGAGCTCATTCACCACCTTATTGAGATAATGTGTACAAAAAATTTAAGCAAATGAACCGCGGGAAGATGATTAAACAGAAGGATTTGTAGATACAGTAATTAATGATAACCGACTTTAATTATAAATTCATATTTGACCTTGAACTTGACCTTGACCTTATTATGGCCAAATCATACATATATGGATAGGGAAAATGCTCCTCTTTCCAATGGCAGGGTTGAATCTGGATTTAGTCATTTCTTGCGGTTAGGGTTAGGGTTAGGGTTAGGGTTAATCAGCATTTTCCGATAAATTTGTATTTCCGATAAATCGTATAAAACATCGGTAAAAATGAAAATATAAACTTTGACGTTTGTTTTTGATAGGGTTATGGTCTTTACTCTTGGTTACAAAAATATATATTTAAAAACATTGACCTCTTAACATCCAAGGGCCCGCATGTGGACGATTCTTTGTCGACCTCTAGTGGCTCGGGTGTGCATTTCTTTTAATACAATATATAGATAGAATTAAAGCCCTACTTGTTGCCTGTCGATTGCCCTTTCAGGTGACAAAGTCCGTTCAGTGGTTCTCGAGTTACATGCCGATATGTGAGGCGTGCCCCAAAGTACGCAAAAGTACACATTACCACCCCCGACTCCCGGGCTCTAGCTCTGTCTATCATTTGGCGATCTTGAAAATCTTTGCACAGGGTTGTATAGCCAATGAGTGTGGCTTTCCAATGATACCCCATGATCAGGGGAGGAAATTAGGCCACTTTACTGGCCAAATGCTAGTATTTTTTTACGTTTGGCTGGTAAAAAAAATCAGATACCCGCCAGTTGGCTGGTAAGCCAAAAAGTTAGTTTCCTCCCCTGCTGGCGAGTATACAAAAAAATAAAACATTCTGCAATCACTGCACTGGCAAACGGTGCGCGTCTTCTGAGTGTTCGCTTTAGTTGACAGTGCCACGAGAGCACTGCACAAGACCACCCGCGGACATATAATGTTTAATAAACGTTTGCGCAGTACTGGCCAACCCGCGGACATAATAAAAGTCCCGCGGTACTAGGCTAGCCATCAGGAGCACTCGCAAACTCTGCTCCCCAACTCTGGAATCAACTCCCATTACACATAATAGAAGCCCCATCTGTAAAAACATTTAAGTCGCACCTCAAAACCCACCAAACTTGCATACCCACACTCCTGACCCCCCAACCCCTGCATCACTTACACTTTCACATCTGTACAGACCTATACTTTAGTATTATTATTTATTAAAAAAAATTCTCTGTCTTGTCTCTAAGTTGTCTCCCTCTCTCTGTATTATCCCCACTATGTAGGCATTGTTAAAGTCCATGTACTGTGTTTGTCTGTGTGCTATAATGCCATGTAGGTAAAGCATTTTGAGATTCCTAATGTAAGGCGCTATATAAAATGTATTTATTATTATTTATTATTATTAAATGGACCTTGTAGAAGTGGAGCAATATGCCATTTACTTAGGTACAGTATGTATTTTAGGCGAGTTTTCAGAAAATAGGGCTCCGGGCTTAAGAGGTTAAAGAAGACGTGGCCGGCCCATGGGGACATTAACATGTGTTGTCGGGTTACCTTACAAATACATTTGATTTGATTTGGCTTAACAGGTTAAGCTCTAGGTGAGCTCTCATAAATCGATCAATACAGACCATATTAACCTGTTAATCTGTAGACCGTTTTCGCCTAAAGGTACATGCCTAAGTAAATGGAAGATTGCTCCACTTCTGCAAGGTCAATTTGCATGTTCTTGGTATCTAGGAACATCTAGGGACCTGGGGGTATGTATTTCCATTGTCAGAAATATTGTGTCTGTTACTAGGCTGAGTAAATTGTAATGAATAAATTAATTATGATTAATTATGATTTATGATTTTGATGATGATGATACAAAATGTATACGGGTAGGAGAAAATGCTCACTGAGCTCATTCACCACCTTATTGAGATAATGTGTACAAAAAATTTAAGCAAATGAACCGCGGGAAGATGATTAAACAGAAGGATTTGTAGATACAGTAATTAATGATAACCGACTTTAATTATAAATTCATATTTGACCTTGAACTTGACCTTGACCTTATTATGGCCAAATCATACATATATGGATAGGGAAAATGCTCCTCTTTCCAATGGCAGGGTTGAATCTGGATTTAGTCATTTCTTGCGGTTAGGGTTAGGGTTAGGGTTAGGGTTAATCAGCATTTTCCGATAAATTTGTATTTCCGATAAATCGTA
This sequence comes from Notolepis coatsorum, assembly GCF_963971535.1. Taxonomy (NCBI): domain Eukaryota; kingdom Metazoa; phylum Chordata; class Actinopteri; order Aulopiformes; family Paralepididae; genus Notolepis; species Notolepis coatsorum. The sequence goes on from NC_140184.1 coordinate 591,017, forward strand.
TAAAACATCGGTAAAAATGAAAATATAAACTTTGACGTTTGTTTTTGATAGGGTTATGGTCTTTACTCTTGGTTACAAAAATATATATTTAAAAACATTGACCTCTTAACATCCAAGGGCCCGCATGTGGACGATTCTTTGTCGACCTCTAGTGGCTCGGGTGTGCATTTCTTTTAATACAATATATAGATAGAATTAAAGCCCTACTTGTTGCCTGTCGATTGCCCTTTCAGGTGACAAAGTCCGTTCAGTGGTTCTCGAGTTACATGCCGATATGTGAGGCGTGCCCCAAAGTACGCAAAAGTACACATTACCACCCCCGACTCCCGGGCTCTAGCTCTGTCTATCATTTGGCGATCTTGAAAATCTTTGCACAGGGTTGTATAGCCAATGAGTGTGGCTTTCCAATGATACCCCATGATCAGGGGAGGAAATTAGGCCACTTTACTGGCCAAATGCTAGTATTTTTTTACGTTTGGCTGGTAAAAAAAATCAGATACCCGCCAGTTGGCTGGTAAGCCAAAAAGTTAGTTTCCTCCCCTGCTGGCGAGTATACAAAAAAATAAAACATTCTGCAATCACTGCACTGGCAAACGGTGCGCGTCTTCTGAGTGTTCGCTTTAGTTGACAGTGCCACGAGAGCACTGCACAAGACCACCCGCGGACATATAATGTTTAATAAACGTTTGCGCAGTACTGGCCAACCCGCGGACATAATAAAAGTCCCGCGGTACTAGGCTAGCCATCAGGAGCACTCGCAAACAGATACCGTTAAACACAGCAGAAGATGGAAAACAGACAGACTGACCAACGGGAAACTGCATCCAACCCTAGTAGTACAACCCTCGAGTATAAGTTACTAAGGACACATTTAAATCACAGAGGTGTAATGTTAGTCTACTGGAACTGTATACAGTGGTTAGCTTCTAGTTAGCGTTTTAGCTATAGCTGCTTGCTAGCTAACGTTAGCCCCGTGTGCTCAAAGCAGCCAGCTAGGTGTATCTGTTATGACTATAATGTTTCCAAAAAAGCACCGGACTACGACGTAAGGTTAGACATTTTATTTCATGCTCAAAAGCCCCTGGCTTGCACATCGCAGTCACGAAAGGGGCTAGCTCAACCAGTGCACTGTGCACAACAGCACACCAACCCAACTGACGTTACCACAACACTTGACGGTACTTCACAGCACTGTCGTAAGACCACCGTGCTGTCTTAAAGGCACAGTGTGCCTACCCAGATGCTTACACAACATTGACGCGGCTTGACATACAAAGAAGTAATTATCACAATTAGCGATTTTTTTTGTCTGGTAAAAAATCTGTTTGGCTGGTAAAAAAAATCAGATACTCGCCAGTTGGCTGGTAAGCCAAAAAGTTAGTTTCCTCCCCTGCCCATGATATGATAATTGGGGATCTAATACGGTCTCTATTGATCGATTTATGATAAAGAAAAGTAGGGTCCCCCTATAAGGCTTAAGGCTTAACAGGTTGATTTGGCTTAACAGGTTAAGCTCTAGGTGAGCTCTCATAAATCGATCAATACAGACCATATTAATTAATATTGTGTTTCTTTTTCAAATGCAGCCAAGAGTAAAGACCCTAACCCTATCAAAACAGCAGTGAAAGTGTATATTTTCAGCACTACGTTTGTTTACCAATGATTTTAAAATAAATTCTAAAATAAGAGTTTCTCTGAATAATGTGAATTCTCTGTGCATTGCATCGCGAGGAAATGACTAAATCCAGATTTAACTCTGCCATTGGAAAGAGGAGATTTGGCAGAATTCAGTACAAATCCTTTTGTTTAGTCATCTTCCCTTTATTAATTTGCTAAGATTTTTGGTACACGCGTGTTGCGGTTTTGACCCAGGTGCAGTGGAACAGACACGACGAGAGACAATTGTTGAATTTGAGCACTGCTCCTTTAATTCGTAGATCAAAAATAAAAGGGAGAGAGCAAGTCTCCAAAACATGATAAATGTTTATAATAATGAACACCGTAAACTATACAATAAAGGCGAAAAGAAAGGGGAGAAAGCAAGACCTTGTAGAAGTGGAGCAATCTTCCATTTACTTAAGTATGTATTTTTAGGCAGAAATTTTCAGAAATTAGGGCTAGGGCTTAACAGGTTAACCAAACTGCGACGCGACAGAAATTCAAAATGGCGGATATCCGCTAAATTATGAACACATTCAATAAACTAAAATCTCACTAATAACACAAACTTATTGGTAAACAAACGTATTGCTGAAAATATACACTATGACTGGTCTTTTGACAGGATTAGGGTCTTTACTCTTGGCTACATTTGAGACAAAAAATGCAACATTATGTCATACAGTCTGGAGAGATTGATTTATGATGTGATGTCATCTGCGGTCAACCGGAGGTTAAGAGGTTAAACAGAACAAAGACAAACACGCACTTTATTCATTACCACTCTGAAAATCGGGTTTGTAATCTTGTCTGTGTATGTGTGGGGCTGAGTAGTGATGTAAGCAGATTAACTTACATGCACACACACACACACACACAGACACACATCTGGAAACAGACACACACCAGTGGAGGCTGCTGACCAAATTTTTTGGTGAAGCACAAATTATTATATTATATTATATATTAAATAATATTTTTAAAACATCCCCCACTGTGTGTCAGTGGTCAGTGGACACAGATGAAAACATATTAACATTAGGTGACAGCGGACCTGACCAGATGAAAACATATTAGGTGACAGCGCACCTGACCAGATGAAATCATATTAGGTGACAGCGCACCTGATCAGATCAAAACATTTTAGGTGACAGCGCACCTGACCAGATCAAAACATATTAGGTGAAGGTGACAAGGAAGCCACAGACTCATACCCCCCCGACACTCAACTAACCGCCTCGGACAGTCCTTCATACCAGTGGCCATCAGGCTCCACAACAGTGGGCAGCGACTGCTGCCAGACATCGACCTAGAACTAATAGGAACCCAAGTAGGACAATAACACTACCTTATGCATACTGCACCTTATGTGGATACTGTGATACTGTGAATAATGAATAATGTATATTTCAGTTAGTTAGATAGTAAATTATATTGACCTATTTGTTTACACTGCTTGTGTTGTTTTCACTACCTGTACCCCCCCCCTTCCCCCATGCTGCTATGATGCCTGAATTTCCCCAAGGGGATCAATAAAGGAATATCTTATCTTATCTTAAAAGGAAAGATGAAATTACCTACCTGGGTTCCATCCTATAGAGGCAAATCTTTCCTGTGACAAAATGGGATCCAATGTAATAAAACTAAGTCAACCAACGAACTAGATTCCTGTACCGGATCTCCTCTCTGGTAAACAAGAATACCTTGAAGACTCTAACAGGAGCACTCATTCAAGGGTACTACGACTATGCTTGCACCTCATGGTACCAAAGCACCTCAAAGGCACTAAAAACAAGATTACAAACATCACAAAAAAAACTGGTCAGACTACTGCTTGACCTTACTCCTAAAACCCACCTCACCCCTGTCCACTTTGACAACCTAGGATGGCTTAGAGTAGACGACAGAGTACAGCAACTTGCAATGGGCCTGGTCTACAAGATACACTACACCACTAAGATACCCATGTGCATGTCGAAATACTTCCCAAAGGTCAGTGAATACCACGACCACAACACCAGAGGGAGTTCCACAAATCATGTTCAACCCAGATAAAATAATAATAAAAAAAAAAAAAAAAAAAAACGTTTTTTTTTAATAAAAGAAAATAGTCATAACTTAGAAATTAGATTGCATAGGTCTATGAATCGATATCGCGATTCTGTTTCAATTAATTGCCCAGCCCTACAGTGTGTACAGTAAGTTAGCTTGGTGATTATCATTGTGATGTAGGCTAAGCTGCCTAGCTACTGTTAGCATACAAGCACTGTAGCCTATACTTACTTTTTCATCCACAACGTTTTTTCTGATCCAGATGCATAAATCCACTTCTTCATGTTGCTCAGTTGCTGGTTTATACTTCGGTCCTAATGTTGGCGCAAAGTTTAATTTAGCCTGACTTGTTATAGCTGTACAGCTTACTAACTACTAAACAACAACTTTCTCATAGTCTCAACTTTCACATAGTCAAAATGGGTCCAGCTGCATGTGAGGAGGATAGGTTTAGCTCGGGCCAATCTCAAGTTTCTCAAGTTTCTTTATTAGTTGTCATACAGAAGTACAGAATACTTTTATACAAAATGCTTCTTTATGTTACATTTTGTATAAAAGTATTCTGTACTTCTGTATGACAACTAATAAAGAAACTTGAGAAACTTGAGATTGGCCCGAGCTAAACCTATCCTCCTCACATGCAGCTGGACCCATTTTGACTTTGCAATGCAGAATTCTCTGATTGGATTTGCAAGGCTGCCAATCATATTCAACCTCTGTGTATTGGATGTCAAGGGCTGTCAATCAATCAATCCTCCATTCAATGGCAAGAGTTTAACTGCACAGACCGTTCTTAGATGAAGTTAATAGCCTATTTTGATTCGCTGTTATTTATTATTTATTTAACAATGGGTCACACCTGTGAAGTTTTCTTCACGAATAATTACTGCAGGCAATACTGCAGTGCAGGCCTGCTCAGAGTTGTCAATTTTGGCCATTTTTGAAGAAAAAAAATTCACTGGCATTTTGTTTACAGAGGAAAACATTTATAATAAAAAATAATAATAATAATAATTTAAAAAAATATATATATATATAGTTTTTTTTTTTTTTTTTTTATATAGGTATATGTAAATTAATAATAATTATGAATTATGAGTGAATTTGTGTTTCACGTGTTGTCATAGAGAAACCTCCACTGACACACACACACAGACACACATCTGGAAACACACACACACACACACTGGATTCTTAGTTTAAGTCTGGAGAAAGGAGGTATAATCACAGAACAATGAAGAAGCACCATTATTCTATCTCCATGGTGAGGATGGTAGGAACCTAGTGAGGTGAGGATGTTAGGAACCTAGTGAGGTGAGGATGTTAGGAACCTAGTGAGGTGAGAATGTTAGGAACCTAGTGAGGTGAGGATGTTAGGAACCTAGTGAGGTGAGGATGGTAGGAACCTAGTGAGGTGAGGATGGTAGGAACCTAGTGAGGTGAGGATGTTAGGAACCTAGTGAGGTGAGGATAGTAGGAACCTAGTGAGGTGAGGATGTTAGGAACCTAGTGAGGTGAGGATGTTAGGAACCTAGTGAGGTGAGGATGGTAGGAACCTAGCGGAGGTGTGTTACAGCGCAAACACACCAGCCGCACTTGCATGCACTCAGAGCCGGCGAAAGTGCACGGAGGAAGGCACATTTACATTGGAACAGCTGTAAATGCCTAGTCTATTGCGAAGTCAGTCCCCGCTTGAAGATTTTTTAAAGATTTCCAGTTCCAGTGTTCTATTGTCCATTTTGCATGTATAACCACCAGTTATTATATAATTAATTAGAATGTTAGAATTCATTTTAGAATGATGATCAGTGTGACTGTACTCCTGAGAAAGTATAGTAATATGGTTTATTTGTATTGGGAAAGACACAACATTAGCTGGTTGAACAACATCTAGGGTAAAAAATCGCGCTGAGCCATGGATGCACGCTGAAATACTGACCGCTATGAAAACCAGAGACAAAAAATGCTCTGAGTTTCGTAAAAGTCAGTCAAAGCTTAACATAAGCACGAGCAGTGAACTCCAAGCCCACGTGACTGAACTCAAACTGCAAAGAAACAGACTAAGAAATGATGTAAACTCCATGATCAAAACAGCAAAGAAAAAATTCATCAATGACAAAACCGAGGAAAACAAAAACAAACCGCGTGAACTTTGGAAATTACTCAATAACCAACTAGGCTGCAGTAAAAAACTTAAAACCAGATTCTCAAACATAAACATAAAGACGGACAACACGCTCATCACAGAAAAGCTGGATGTAGCCAATTACTTAAATAGTTTCTTCACAAACATAGCCACAACACTGGTAAACAAACTACCCTCCCACTCAGGGCATTATGGGGTAGAACACATAGTAGCTTACTACAAAAACCTAGGGGTCCACAAAGACGACTTCAAACTGGAAATGGTAACAACAGATGAGGTACTCAAAAAACTGAGCGCCCTCCAACCTAACAAGGCCACTGGCCATGACAACATCCCCTCCAAATTCCTCAGAGACTCAGCAGCCGCCATCACCCCAGTCATCACACACATAATAAACCTCTCTATAAAACAGGGACACGTCCCCAAGGACTTCAAAATTGCGAGAGTGACCCCTCTGCACAAAAAAGGCAGTAAATTAGACCCAGGCAACTACCGCCCTGTTTCTATCCTTACCTCCATCTCGAAAGTCATGGAAAAAATTGTATACGAACAGGTCGAAAAATACCTTGCGGAAAAAAATCTAATCTACGAATTCCAATCTGGCTTCAGAACATCCCACTCCACTGACACATGCCTTCTCTATTTAAACGACCACATCAAACAAGAGGTGGACGCGGGCAAATACTGCGGCATGGTCATGCTGGACCTACAAAAGGCCTTCGACACTGTCAATCACACCATTCTGATTGACAAGCTAAAAGCAATTGGTTTTGATAGTCTATCAGTGAGCTGGATGCAATCCTACCTGGAGGGGAGAGAGCAGATGGTGGAGGTAAACGGTACCCTATCCCCCCCCCTCACAGTAAACTGTGGTGTTCCACAAGGAAGCATACTAGGTCCGCTACTGTTCCTAATTTATGCAAATGACATGTCGTCAGCTTGTGACTGCAACTTGTTCCTGTTTGCGGACGACTCAGCCCTGCTGGTCTCTGACAAGAACAAATTACAGGTTGAAAAAACCCTCAGCTCAGAACTAAGCAAAATCTGCATATGGCTCGCTGATAACAAACTATCATTACACATGGGCAAAACAGAGTCCATTCTCTTCGGTTCAAATAACAAACTCAGCAAGACCGACGGCTTCTCAGTTACAGTGGGTGACAATATTGTCACAAGGAAAGAAGATATTACCTACCTGGGTTCCATCCTAGAGGCAAATCTTTCCTGTGACAAAATGGCATCCAATGTAATAAAAAAAGTCAACCAACGAACTCGTTTCTTGTACCGGATCTCCTCACTGGTAAACAAGAATACCCTGAAGACTCTAGCAGGGAGCACTCATTCAAGGGTACTTACGACTATGCTTGCACTCATGGTACCAAAGCACCTCAAAGGCGCTAAAAACAAAATTACAAACATCTCAAAACAAACTGGTCAGACTACTGCTTGACCTTACTCCTAGAACCCACCTCACCCCTGCCCACTTTGACAACCTAGGATGGCTTAGAGTAGACGACAGAGTACAGCAACTTGCAATGGGCCTGGTCTACAAGATACACTACACGACCAAGGTACCCATGTACATGACTAAATACTTCCCAAAGGTCAGTGAATACCACGATCACAACACCAGAGGGAGCTCCACAAATCATGTTAAACCCAGATTCGGCTCAAACAAGGGACTAAACACGTTTCGCAATTATGCCACATCAATGTGGAACGCCCTACCCAAAGCTGTAAAGGAATGTGAATCACTACCCACTTTCAAAAACACTCTCAAAAAACACCTAAGGGAGACTGCAACTCGAAACTGGCCCCTGTAAATGTCCGAACACAACCCCCGCCAACACCCCCCCCCCCCCCCCCACTCCTACCCCCCCCCCCCCCCCCCCCCCCCCCCACCCCCCCCCCCCAACCACCTCCAATGTACAGTCCCACCCCCACCTACCCAATCCAATGTACAGTTTCTACGCCTAATCTACGCCTAATGTATATACTCTTTTCTTTCTGGACTCTTTTTGTATCACAAATACAGTACTGTAATTGCAAATCTGGTATGTCATAAATGTATAGATGTAGCAGTACTGTCTATCTGTATGTCATGTATGTCATATATGTTACGATGAATTGGAAATGGGGGACCCTGGTGGAAACAAGACGAAAGTCTTTCTCTGGTCTGCATCCCCTTAACAATTGTATGTATTGAGCTGTACTGCACTGTACCCATTCTGCAATCTGTTAATAAAGTTTTCATTCATTCATTCATTCATCTATATGTGTGGTAATAATGCAGATATTGAGTGTATTTCTGCGAAAATGTGCGTGGAATCCAACCTCTGAATCCAACCAAAGCGAAAACGATTGCTTCAAGCACGTGAGTCGCGCGTGGGCACAGCTACGTCCGTTAACATGGGAGCGAAAGTGAAGCGCTGGTCGCCCGCCCGCCCGCCCGCCTGCCTTCGTGCGCCACTGGTGTGTCTGCGCTGTTAGAAAGAGAACCCTGGATGGATGTGTCTGGCAGCTCTCCAGTGTCTTGTGTGCATGCTCTTCAATTCCACAACATGCGATGCAAGCATCTGAGCCCTGAACAAACAGAATGATCCATAAATGGTCCTCTGCCAGAAGTGATGGCTGGCCCTGCCCGCTCTGAGGCCGACATTGTTTTAGCAACGGCGGTCTCCAGGGCTTGTGTGGCACAACTTAGAATTGATTTGCAGTAAAATGTTCTCCCCATGCACTTAAAAGCCATATTGCTGTAAATGCTGATGCCAAGGGTTGTTTGGAATATAAGAAAGATGGAGTCTGACGTCAGTCCAGCAGGCAGATGCTTTACTTTGGAAAGTAGGTTGCCAAGTGTCTGCTCTGATAACCCACTGCAGCGGGGCTGAGAGGACTTGGCAGGGAAACTCCCAGTACGTTTACTCTGCCTGGACAGGACGCATTCACATTTAGTGCACAATGCACACACAACTCCATACTGCTAGATTACACTGATGCATGGGCATGGACACACATACACACATACAGATGCAGCCCTTAGGACTCTGAGCTCTGCTCTGCACTGCTAACCTGGCAGTGCTGTTAACGAGGTGTTAACGATACTGCGCCCTAGCAGTAGAGGTTTTTAGAGCTGCGTCTGTACACACACACACAGGGTGCGGACCACGGGGGAGCTAGGGGAACCATGGCTTTTTCTCCTCTTTTTCTATTTTTCTCCCATCCCAATTCAGCCGTGCCAATTCTCCCCTCCTCTGTCTTGAACGTTGCTCGCATATGCCCCCCACTGGCCGGTTGTAGGGAGGATAGAAGCCTTGCACCACATGTCCCCTCCGATACACGTGGAGGCAGCCTGTCACATCTTTTCACCTGCCAGCGCGGACTCTCATTTGGCGAGGTGTAACGTGTGGGAGGCTCACCCTACCCCCGCCATTTTCCTGTCTCTGCTGTGCAGGCGTCCCCCAACCGACCTGTAGGAGTCGCCGTCCACAACGTCCAGATGACCACCCATCGACTCCCCACCCGCTGACTCTGCCAATTGAGTCAGTATGACGGCCGGCCCAAGCCGGAGGCAACGCCGACGGCCGGAGTCGAACCCTGTGTCTCTTGCGTTGGTGACGAGCGCAATGTCCGCTGCGCCACCCAGCCGCACCCGAATAAAGACTTCTGAGTTGAGTCCTGCATTATACCGTGGATGATAGAGCTAACAGGCTAACGTTAGCCCTAGAACGAGCCTCCTGCTGTTTGCTTCAGACTCTCTATTTGTACAGGACTTCAACTCATTATAAAGAGAATTCCAGAGTTTGACTCCCACCACTGATATACACATCTGTCCGTGCAGCACACTGCTGTTTAAAATGACATTCCCTTCTATGCTCTCCATTTATATTAAAATAAACATTTGTTTTGAAAATATGTGGTACTTTGGGAATGGGAAATGGACTGCACATATATAGCGCCTTCCTACCTGCTGCACAAATAGCTTTATAATTGCCTCTCCTTCTCCAATTCACACATGCACTCACAGAGCAATGGCAGCCAGACTCATTGGGAGCAATTTGGGGTTCAGTGTCTTGCCCAAGGACACTTTGGCATGTGAACAGAAGGAGCTGGGATTCAAACCACTGACCAAACCATTGACCAACCATAATGATCATTAGTTACCTGCTCTACCTCTGAGCCAGTATTTTTGTGGACATTGAGGTATATATACTTTGGGGAACTTTGAGTTCTTTGGGGTATTTCGTGATACTTTGTGGTATTTTAGGGTATACTTTGGGTACTTTGGGTATTTGGGGGTACTTTGGGGTATTTAGGGTATTTTGGGGTACTTTGGGTATTCTGGGGTATACTTTGGGGTATTTTGTGGTACTTTGGCATATTTTGGGTATTTTCTGGTACTTTGTGGTGATTAGTAGGACCCTTATGGGATGTTTGATGGCTGGCATTCAGGTCATGATGTTGAGAGGAACCAAACATTGTTAAAATAGATACTGTGGCTCATCCAGGGGGGCGGGGGGCTTAGAGCTGCATGCCAAACAAAGGATGAGTGGATGAGAATAGAAAATGAGGAGAGAGAGCGTGGGTTAGAGAGAGAGAGAGAGAGAGAGCGTGGGTTAGAGAGAGAGAGAGAGAGCGTGGGTTAGAGAGAGAGAGAGTGGGTTAAAGAGAGAGAGTGGGTTAGAGAGAGAGCGCGTGTGTTAGAGAGAGAGAAAGAGAGAGAGTGGGTTAGAGAGAGAGAGAGCGTGGGTTAGAGAGAGAGAGCGTAGGGAGAGAGAGAGAGAGAGAGAGAGAGAGAGAGAGAGAGAGAGAGAGAGAGAGAGAGAGAGAGAGAGAGAGAGAGAGAGAGAGTGGGTTAGAGAGAGAAAGACAGAGTGGTCTGGAGAGAGAGAGAGCATGGGTTAGAGAGAGAGAGAGAAAGAGAGAGAGAGAGAGAGAGAGAGAGAGAGAGAGAGAGAGAGAGAGAGGGAGAGATAGTCCGTTAGAGAGAGAGAGACAGAGTGGTCTGGAGATTTAGCTCCTGGATTTCAAACCCTTGTTTTATGCAATTCTAAAAGGTTAATGCGTGTGTGTGTGTGTGTGTGTGTGTGTGTGTGTGTGTGTGTGTGTGTGTGTGTGTGTGTGTGTGTGTGTGTGTGTGTGTGTGTGTGTGTGTGTGTGTGTGTGTGTGTGTGTGTGTGTGTGTGTGTGTGTGTGTGTGTGCGCGCGCGAGCGTGTGTGTGTTATGGAGAATAAAACGATTGGCACAGTGAACGTTCCACATACGCTACACATGTTAGTGTGACAGGCAGTGGCGAATATTCATGGAAGCCAAGGGAAGCCAAGCTTCCCCAAAAATATGAACAGTGAAATTTTTTTTAAATTTAAATAAACATTTTAAAATATGTTTTTATTTTAATTTTTTTTTTTATAGTTTACAATAATAAAAAAAATCATTATTTTTCATCTCTGTGTTATAATAATTGTCTCCCTAACACTGTCACTGTCTGTGGCCCATACTCACTGACTCAGTCTGCAGTCTTCTGCCAGCCTGGAGGCTCACGAGGTAAAGCTGGGAAGGAGGTCAGGACGCTAGGCAGTTTTTTTTGGGTTTATTCATCGCAAACATAGGCTACAGAAAAAAATCACGCGCCCAGCTTGGTTAGAACTAGGTAGCGTGATTTTTTTTCGTAGCCATCACGTGACCAAACGCCTTGGCCTTGCAGATATTATGATTTAAAGGTGTCATGCAGTGCTATTCCTAGCACTATTTGGGCAACTTTACACACTTCCTGTGAGTCTATGTAACACATGTGTAATTTTTATTCCAAAAATAATCATTGTTTTATATTTCTAATCTTGTACTCAAAACCAGCATTTTTCAGCCTCATGAAAGCAGGCTATTATTGGCTTGGCTCCACCCACACTTTGAGTGACAGCCACCCACCAAATAGCTCCGCCCATCTCCCCGTCATTCCATCCAGGTGGAGGTCTTATTGATTGATTGATTGATTGATTGAAAACTTTATTAACAGATTGTAGAATGGGTACAATACAGTACAGCTCAATACACACAATTGTTAAGGGGATGCAGACCAGAGAAAGACTTTCGTCTTGTTTACATCAGGGTCCCCCCTTAGGTTTCAGGTTACATACAAATATGGTATGTCATAAATATAGAGATGTAGCAGTACTGTCTATCTATATATATATATATGTTACCACTATTTGTAAAAGCCACAACCACGTTACCATATTTGTAATAATGTAAATCATTGTGTCGTTGTACATATTGTGTATACACCGTTAGAAGCTAACATAGGTTCCATCACTCTGAGAGTCCACGTTATGAACTATTACCACAGATATTTTCAGTTTTCAGGGTTGATCTAACAGTTTTGATTATGAAATCTCAGTCAAGGGTACCACAGGTCCTCTTCTCAGACCTGTGGGGCAAAGCACTGCACCATGCAAGCTACATGTCGCTGCATGTTGATCAATAGTAGCCCACTCGGTGCATCACAGTGGGCTACTATTGTGCTAACAACATGCTGCGACGTCTAGCTTGTTAGCCGGCATGAATACCCGATTTAAAATGGTTCTCTCCTCTTTGTATACCTTTGTCCTCACAAGTATTCTGCCAGGGAACTTATGGACACGACAATAGTAGTAGTTATAAGGTGTTTGAGCTTGTAACGTTAGTTAGCTCATAGCTATCGTGGTACACGAGAGCTATGAGCTAACTAACGTTACAAGCTCAAACGATAGCTATGAGCTAACTAACGTTACAAGCTCAAACACCTTATAACTACTACTATTGTCGTGTCCATAAGTTCCCTGGCAGAATAATTGTGAGGAAAAGGGTATACGAAGAGGAGAGAACCATTTTAAATCGGGCATTCATGCCGGCTAACAAGCTAGACGTCGGGGTATGTTGTTAGCACAATAGCTACCAAGCTAAGCTACGTTAGCTTCTAACGGTGTATACACAATATGTACAACGACACAATGATCAAACACCTTATAACTACTACTATTGTCGTATCCATAAGTTCCCTGGCAGAATACTTGTGAGGACAAAGGTATACAAAGAGGAGAGAACCATTTTAAATCGAGCACTCATGCCGGCCGACAAGCCGGACACCGCGGTTGTTGTTAGCACAATAGTAGCCCACTGTGATGCACCGAGTGGGCCACCATTGATCAACATGCAGCGATGTGTAGCTTGCATGATGCGTGTGCAGTACACAGGTCTGAGAAGAGGACCTGCACATGATAGCAACCGGGAGCGTCGCGGAGCATTCCTAGATCCACTTCAACCAGCCGAGCGTCGGGAGCTCCAGCAGCTTGTCGATGTGCTAATAGCCTGGAGCCAGCTACCGTTAGCTTGCAGAGGCTATTAGCACACCGACAAGCTGTGTAGCCAGCAGGCTGAATGCTCCGCGACGCTGGTTGAAGTGGATCTAGGTAGCCAGCAGGCTGAATGCTCCGCGACGCCCCCGGTTGCTAACGCCGGCCCCGGCTGGTGCTAACTAGCTAGCGATCGCTCCCGAGTCCCGAGAGCTAACGCCGGTCTGTCTGTCGAAGAATGGAGGCGGGCATTACTAAAACCACAGAGCCAATCACATCACCGTGCGCTATAAACAGCGCCCTGTGACGTGCACCAGGTCGTCAAATCAACATGACCTGATTTACTAGAGGCAAACAGGGGATGGGCTGTAGCTGAGGAATTCGTCAATATAGTATTTAGGCCCAAAAACACATTGATACGAACTCCTATTACTATAATACAATGCTAGAGACTGAAAAATGACATTTATAACGCATAGCCCCTTTAACAAATCTATCTGTCCAGGAGGAGGACCACATTATTGGCCAGGTAAGCAGCCTAACCTTGTCGGTGTGCTAATCTCACAAGACAATCTCTCAGGTGGAACCCCCAAGGGAAAAGAAAGAGAGGCCGACCACGAAACACCTGGCGCAGAGACTTGGAAGACGATGCCAAGAAGATGGGACACACCTGGGGCCAGCTTGAGAGGTTGGCTCAGGATCGGGATGCTTGGAGAACCCTTGTTGACGGCCTATGCCCCAAACGGGGTAAAAGGCGTAAGTAAGTAAGTAAGTAAGCAGCCTAAGCAGTTTCTAACTAACGTTATCAGGCTAGCTTGGATGCTAACTACTAACGTTATCAGGCTAGCTTGGATGCTAAATACTAACATTATCAGGCTAGCTTGGATGCTAACTACTAACGTTATCAGGCTAGCTTGGATGCTAACTACTAACATTATCAGGCTAGCTTGGATGCTAACTAACGTAACCAAGCTAGCTTGGTTGTAGCCACTTTTGTGACTGCGATGCAAGCCAGTCACTTATAGCTCCCTAGTAGCCAGGTTAATTTGCACCACCAAGCACTGCTTAAAAGCTAGCGGTGGGTCCAAAATATATCAGATATAAATTTCAAAGGTACCCAGCGTTCCATTAGGGTTTCACACACACAAGCGGCAGGGTTTGAAAGCTCGACGTTGCTAATAAACATTTTAAATCATTTTTATAACCGAGTAAAACTGAGGCTGAGCTAGCCTTCGCTAAAATGGCTGCTTCCGCATTTTACAGTAGGAGCGCTGTGATGGCTGGGCGCACCAGACACGTGAATGAATGAATAAATGAAAACTTTATTTAACAGATTGCAGAATGGGTACAATACACTACGGCTCAATACACACAATTGTTAAGGGGATGCAGACCAGAGAAAGACGTTTGTCTTGTCTTGTTTGTCTAGGCGTTTGTCTAATATAGACAGTCTCCTCCCCACCGCATCTATATATTCTCTCCCCGCGGTATGTATATTTCTCTCCCACCCACCCACCCCCTCCTAATGTACAGTCCCCTCCCCATCATATGTATATACTCAGGATCTATGGGTAACAGCAATGTATATTTGAATATCGTATATGTCACAAATGTAACAGTACTAAATACCTGTATGTCATGTATGTCCCTATGCCATAAATGTCATGATGTCATGTATGTCTTGTATGTCATAAATGTCACTATGAATTGAAAATGGGGGACCCTGATGTAAACAAGACAAACGTCTTTCTCTGGTCTGCATCCCCTTATAAAATGGTGTGTATTGAGCCGTACTGTATTGTAACCATTCTGCAATCTGTTAAATAAAGTTTTCATTTATTCATTCATTGTTTACACCAGGGTCCCCCATTTTCAATTCATAGTGACAAAACAGCCAGCAATCACAGCACGTAAGTTTTACCACGGACATATGGACCTGTGATGTTTGTTTGGTTTATTTAATTATTTAATTCTTTTTGAGGCGTGCTGTCCTATAAATGCCAAGTAATAGTTGTTTCATGGACCAAGACCACAACAGTCTCCTCTCCTATAGCGTCAAATGTTTTATCTGCTGACAAAGCACAATACCTGTTGGTTTTTAGTTCACTCATTGTTCAGGGAAACACATTGTTAATGACATTGACGGATTGTGAATTTTGTGATTGACTCAAATTATATTTATTTGGAAAAATAAATATAGTCACTTTATTTGAAGAGTCAAAACTGTTCTCTTGGCTTTGTTTTGTTCATAGTAGTAACGCTCATGTCATGATAAATCTGGTTAGGTCAAAACTACAGGAATATACATACAAAAAAAGGGTAGTAGTTGTTATGATTACAGTGCATCACAGTCACAAAAGGGGCTAGGTGACTGCTTGGTTTGACTGGCCGCCGAGCCATACTGTAGTGTACATGTTTACTGCTTGGTTTGACTGGCCGCCGAGCCATACTGTACATGTTGACTGCTTGGTTTGACTGGCCGCCGAGCCATACTGTACATGTTGACTGCTTGGTTTGACTGGCCGCCGAGCCATACTGTACATGTTGACTGCTTGGTTTGACTGGCCGCCGAGCCATACTGTACATGGTGACTGCTTGGTTTGACTGGCCGCCGAGCCATACTTGTGTATCTATTGCTATGTTCGCCCATCACCATCACAATCACGCGTGCAGTCTAACGCCTTTCCCATCTCCCTGTCTCCCTGTGGGTGGCTGTCCTGGAGTGACACCCACCCACACCCACCCAGGATGCGATCCCCCTCTGCGTGCCCCCCTGTCTCGCTATCTCCGGCCGGAGTGATGACTGGAGTGCTGGACGTCCCGTGATGACGCCCACCCAGGATGCGACCCCTGCTGGCCCCTCTGCATGCCCCCCTGTCTCCGGCTGTCTCGTGGTGGTGGCCGGAGTGTTCGACGTCCCGTGATGGCCGGGGGGATGCGGCCCTCTCTGCGTCGCCTCCTGTCTCTCTGTCTTCGGCTGTCTCGGAGTGGTGGCCGGAGTGTGGAACGTCCTGGGAGGACGCACCCCTGTGCCTCGGCTGGAGCCGCTATCAGTTCTATCTTTAATCTTATAAAATGTTCAGTTGTTATCACTATCAGCTCTATATAAACATTTTCAAAATGTTCAGTTGCTATCGCATGCTAACACATGGGTGCATGCTTACCAGCTGTTCGCCTCTTTTTAATGCAACATGCAACACTAATATCACCGACATCTAAGAAGGGAGATCCCCCCTTGAATTGGCCCTTCTAAGGTTTCTCTCCTCCACACTGCCTGTGGAGCATTTTTTCCTATTGTTAGGTTTTAGTGAGTTTTTCCTTACCTTCACGTGGCGTACGTCTGGGAGTGTTGCATGAATGCATGCATTTATTTTGAGCTTATGGACCTTATGGTATTCTTGTTTTTTCTTGACTTTGTCCATAACTTTCGAGATGGAGGTAAGAATAGAAACAGGGCGGTAGTTGCCTGTGTCTAATTTGCTGCCTTTTTTGTGCAGGGGGGTGACTCTCGCTATTTAAAAATCTTTGGGGACGGGTCCCTGTTTTATGGAGAGGTTTATTATGTGGGTGATGACTGGGGTGATGGCGGCTGCTGAGTCTCTGAGGAATTTGGAGGGGATATTGTCATGGCCAGTGGCCTTGTAAGGTTGGAGGGCGCTCAGTTTTTTGAACACCTCATCAGTTTATACTTTATTTGTATAGCACCTTTCAAGAAGTGCAGCCAAAGTGCTTCACAGCAGTGAAAATAGACATACAATTAGCATAAAATAGACAGAATAAAAGCAGTGCAGAGAATAAGATAAAGGGTCAAAACAATGCAGGTAAATAAAATACAACAACAATAAAATAGTTCAATACCTTCTAGCTCAGCTTTCAGTTATGTTATTGTGTTGGTTTTTGATGTTTTCCCTCTCTCTCCCTCTCCCATAACTATTTAGAATCTCACAGGACTGCCAGTGTGATAATGAAGACTTCCTTGGATGCACTGCCAACTATCCGCATGGAGGATTCTGTGCATGACGCCGTGGCCAAGCCGTAGATCCAACTACCACAGAGTCGGACACAACTCCACACACAGACCCAGCTGGAGTCCGGGTTGAGGAGGATCTAATCTGCCTCTCTGCATCCATCACGTACCATGACTCTCTGAAGCAGCTTGCTGAGTAGTGCCTTGTTCCGCCTGGCAACATGTGTACAGCTAAGGACCCCAACACCAAGCAACAGTGTGGAGCAACTGGACCGTTCAAGGTCCGTATCAAGTCGCGGGTTGCAGGACAGCAGATGACTTCGACCGGTTGTATGAAAGTATCCCAGAGCTGTATCTAGTCACATCTGTCGTGATATCAGTGTTTATATTTACACAGGCATGGCACAAAGATGTTGAGGGGAAGTGCCTCATGTCGTTCTATCATCCATAACTATGATCGGAGTAAATGGTCCTGATGTATTGATGATGAGGGGACATCCATTGCTATTCCAAGCACTATTTGGGCAACTTTACACAATTCCTGTGAGTCTATTGAACACATCTGTAAGTAATTAAAAAAAAAATGCATTGTTTTATATTTCTAATGAAGTACTCAAAAGCCTAATTTTCCAGCCTCAGGATTTCAGGCTGTTATTGGATGGGCTCTGCCCATAAGCGCTTTGAAAGACAGTCACCCACACAGTCTGCCAGTGGCATAGAGAGAGAGAGAGAGAGAGAGAGAGAGAGAGAGAGAGAGAGAGAGAGAGAGAGAGAGAGAGAGAGAGAGAGAGAGAGAGAGAGAGAGAGAGAGAGAGAGAGAGAGAGAGAGAGAGAGAGAGAGGGGGGGGGGGGGGGGTATCTCTCCACTGCTTCCCCCGTGCGGTCAAGGTTGTGTGTGTAAATGCGTGTGTGTTTGTGTTTCACACACTCCTGCACCGCGGCCTCTCTCTCTCTCTCTCTCCCTCTCTATCTCTCTATCCCTCTCTCTCGCTCGCTCATTCTCTCTCTGTCTCGCTCTGTTTGAGGAAGTGAAGATATTTCCACTCGCTCTGCTGTCGCTGTCAACCAAACAGGGGCCGTTCGTTTTGCAAATCAGTACCCTATTCACGTCAGCAATACTGTCAAATCAGAACAGCTTAGTTGAGTGAGGGAGGATCTCGTGAACTCGAGACTAGACTGATGAGTCAATATGATAATTAACGACACAGACCACATTGATATAATCCCCCATTGCTAGGAAAACATGCTAAACACTGGAAAAGACCATCTATAATGCATGTCCCCTTTAAAATTCATAAAAGATCTTTGAACTGTTCTTACTTATGTGGACTGGACTCCTGTACCACGTCAATGATGAACACGAAACCTTAGTGTTCATCATGGAAGTTATTTTGGACACCAGACGCCTGTCGCCATGGACACCAGACACTGTGACAACTGGTTATGGATGAATACTTGATCAAAAACAACACCAAGTATCTGACTTTCAGGTTTATCAATATAGGCGTATAATATTGATCCCATTGTTTTACCCTAAAGAAACATTTCAGTACAGTCCAAAGCTGATTTTTCTATGATGTGAATCGTATCACCAGAACCTAAAGCAAAGCTATATATGTGGTCCACTGCCTTCAATTATAATCACCACATGCACAGACCAGCCAAGAGAAGAGCTGATGGCTCAATTCAGTATGTTGTATTATCATCCCCCTGTGCATCTTAGTCAATACACTTTAGGTGCTGACTCAAGGCAGATCCAATAAAATGATGGATAAATAAAGCTTCTTTCTCTTGTGCCAGGTACCAGAAGCTGTGCAAAGGAGATCCAAGAGTTAAAGCATGTACAC
This sequence comes from Notolepis coatsorum, assembly GCF_963971535.1. NCBI lineage: Eukaryota > Metazoa > Chordata > Actinopteri > Aulopiformes > Paralepididae > Notolepis > Notolepis coatsorum. The sequence goes on from NC_140184.1 coordinate 610,014, forward strand.
AGTTGCCATGCCAACTCTCTCAGGAGGCCCAGTCCCAACCACCCAGGAACTGTTGCAGACACAAGGTTGTCATGCCAACTTGGGGTTCTCTCAGGTGGCCCTGCAAGGTGAGTCTGATTTCCATATTGTAGCTTGAGAATGAAGAGGTAACATCATGTAAAAGACTGTTTGAAATACATATAGAAATGATGTATTAAACAAATTCTGACTTGTATGCCTGGTTCCACATACAATCTAAAATATTGTAATATTTTGCCTAGTAATCTGTGTCATTGAAATTCAGTAATTACTGTGCCGTCTTGTACTAATGGCTGTAATTGGGATATTCTTTCTGAAGGTGGAGCGCTGCCAGCCGGTTAGAAGGTCAGACGTTTGATCCCAGAGGCCTGAGGCTGACATCATTCAACTCTCCTGTGTTTACAGAAAGCTCTTGACACTGTTATGTCAATTTGTGCCTTTTTAGTCTCAATGACCGCCCTCTGAGTCACGAGTGATAGAAACGTGGTCAGGCTTTTGTTTTTAGCAACACCTG
>NC_140184.1:615545-648176 GCF_963971535.1 Notolepis coatsorum
ACTGCGCAGTAGAGAGTGTACTCACGTACGGACTACTGGTGTGGTTTTCTAGCTGCACCAGGGCAGAGAAGGAGGCCCTCCACAGAGTGGTCAAGGCTGCGAGGAGGATCACTGGAGCTAGCCTCCCAGATATCTCCACAGTCTTTACCTCCCGCTGCCTACGGCGTGTAAATAACATCTTACAAGACCAGTACCACCCAGCACACCATCTCTTTCAACTGCTGCCCTCTGGTTGAAGGTATAGATCCATCCAGTCCAGAACCAGCAGACTGACCAACAGCCTCTATCCACGGGCTGTCAGGCTGCTCAACGACCAACATCAACTTGCCCCCCCCGCATCCCCCCCCCTGTGAACCGGACTTGCATTGCTGCACTATACACTATTTCATCCTTTGCAAGTCAACGCCCCCCCCCCCCCCCCTCCTTCCATTAACTCACTGGACTATCACTGAAATATTTATATTTATTAATTTATTTGCACTAGCACTAAATGCACTTGGGACAATGATGGTATGTTATATATTGAGGACATTGGGACATTGATACTTTATTACTATATTACTATTATTATTGACATTATTATTTTGCACATGCTATATCTTATGTTTGTATGCCAGTGGTGATGTTCCTAAAAATTGTTCGTTGTACCAACAATGACAAATAAAGATCTATTCTATTCTATTCTATTCTATTCTATTCTATTCTATTCTATTCTATTCTATTCTATTCTATTCTATTCTATTCTATTCTATTCTATTCTATATTAATCACACTGACACGGTCATCAGTCATTTGCAATCATACCCAAGGCCTATAAATGATGAACTATGTTCACTACACCAAAGCGATGGAACCATGGACTCAAAAGGCCCTAATTTCACTGTTGCTGAAACCTGTGCTACTATAGGGTGTTAGGTGCCATTTTGGCTCAATAGTTGTGGATCATCAATGTTGTGGATCATCAATGTTGTATCAATGTTGTGGATCATCAATGTTGTATCAATGTTGTGGAGCATCAATGTTGTGGATCATCAATGTTGTATCAATGTTGTGGATCATCAATGTTGTATCAGTGTCGTATCAATGTTGTATCAATGTTGTGGAGCTTCAATGTTGTATCAAGGCTTTGTACACAGAAGATACAAAGCCTTCGCCCTACTCCTTTTCACTGGATCTTAATGTGAGAGGAAGCATATGAAATGGAATAAAGCAGGAACCATTTCCCAGCATCTCTTTTAAAGAAACCTTAAACAACAGAAGACCCACAAAAGCCTCCAGTCAAAGAGTCCCATGTTTCTGTAAAAGGTAATATACAGTGGCAAATGGGCTTTGACAAGAGCTCAAATATATTTCCATTAGTAGCCAACCTTCTGCCCTCAGCCGTAATAGATGTGCTACACTTTTAAGGTTCTTTGTTAGCCACTGTGTGTGTGTGTGTGTGTGTGTGTGTGTGTGTGTGTGTGTGTGTGTGTGTGTGTGTGTGTGTGTGTGTGTGTGTGTGTGTGTGTGTGTGTGTGTGTGTGTGTGTGTGTGTGTGTGTGTGTGTGTGTGTGTGTGTGTGTGTGTGTGTGTGTGTGTGTGTGTGTGTGTGTGTGTGTGTGTGTGTGTGTGTGTGTGTGTGTGTGTGTGTGTGTGTGCGTGCCCACGTGTGCGCATGTGTGTATGTACATTTGTGCTTTATGTATCTATGAGACTCTGCATGCAGAAACACACACACACACAGTCTATGTTGCTCAAAGTGCGGTGTCTTTATTGTGGACAATAGTTGCTCCCTCCACCGCCGCCTCCTGGAACAAAGAGCCTCCCACCTCAAAACAACACTCAACATCCTGTAGCCCCAACCCAGATCACCAACAGATTCATCTAAATTTTATTCACAGGAGTGATGTATTGTGAGTGTGACTCATGTTGAGGTCCTGGGGCGAGCGGGGGGAGGGGGGGGGGGGGGGGGGGGGGGGAAGAGAACGAGCGAGTGTCCATGTAGGATGATCACTGTACAGTTGTATCAGTTGTTGTCTTGTCATGTGGTGTTGAGTTATTGTCTTGGGAAGTATTTTTATGTATTGTTGTTGTTGTTGTATTGTGATATGTTTTGTTTCATGTTGGAAAAAAGAAAAGAAAAAGAAAAGAAAAATATTTGATAAAAAAAAAACATCCTGTAGCCCCATCAGAAACATTACATCATCACTGTGTTAATAATTTTTGTTCTGTATTAGTGTGTCAGTACTAGACTACTATCATCGACTACAGGTGGGGAGGAGAGGGACACGACCCCCTCCACATCAACGTGGGTCACAGTGGAGAGGGTCGCCAGCTTCAAGTTCCTCTGGGACACTGGCCACGCGGCGAAGAAGGCCCAACAACGCCTCTACCACCTCAGGCGACTTAAACAATGTGGCATGGGGGCCACAGGTCCTCAGGGCCTTCCACAGAGGCACCACGGAGAGCGTACTGTCTGACAGGATGCACCACCGCATGGTTTGGAAATGCCAACCAAAGCGACCGCAGAGCACTGGAGAGAGTAGTGCGAACGGCCGAGAAGATCTGTGGAAGCAAGCTACCCACCATAGTCAGTATATCTTCACCGAGCGGTGCGTCAGCAAGGCACGCAGGATTCTGAAAGACCCCAGCCACCCCAACCATAAACTGTTTGAGCTCATGCCGTCTGGCAGACTGGTACCGGAGTCTCAGATCCACCTCCAACAGAACTCTGAACAGCTACTTCCACCGGGCCAATGGGCGACTGACTGAGAGACTCTGAACCATCATGGTCACACACACAATGTCTTGTTAAAGTTATATGTGACCCAGTCTGGTGATGATGCCTACAAGTCACCAGGGTGAAATGACACAGAGACACAATAAATTTTTTTCTTTTTGTGTTTTTTTTTGTGTGTGTTTTTTTTAATTATATATAACTACAGTTTGAGAGTTGAAGAACATATTTAGTATAACAGCGAAAAGATATAATAACTCTAATTGTAAGAATTCTGTGTTTAAAAAAGGCTGTTTTTAAACAGTTTGTTGCTCTCCACAGAGGAGAGGTGGGGGCTGGGTTTATTTTTGCATCTGAATAGAGCTTCGCGTTGGGATTCAGATTCACTGAGCCAAGTAAAGGCATTCACACAGAGAGAGTCATTAACGTTAACAATGCGCCATTCAGGTGAGGGTAGTTGTCCACCCCCCCCCCCTCCCCAACTAGCTGAAGTGTGGAAATCTTTAAGAGGCATTTTCTCCCCTTGAGTGTTTTAGACAACAGACTGAGTTACAAGATTTAAATGAATATATGATATTCAAAACATTCTCAGATTTCAAAGTATGACACATCATTTGAAAGCTTACATTCTGTACTTTCACAATCTGGAAAAATCTGGAAAATGGAAATGGAGACATGTTGGCACAAACGCTAGACTTGGTCACATATTGTATAGTATAGGATTATCTTAAGTATAATTGTTGTATTGCAATGTATTGTATTTGTATGTATATAATGTATTTTATGTATATAATGTATATTATTCATTGAATGTATGTGCACACTACTACGGTTGAGGAGCCTAGGAAAACAAGAATCTCACGTTTTTCGGAATGTATATACATTCTAAAAAGCTGTGACAATAAACTATCTATCTACGAGAATACTCTTTTAGATTTTTAGACACTTTTAATTTAATTATTTTTTGAAAGCATCTTCATGGTTTAATGCAGACATATGTTGCAGGGGCTATTGTATAATCATCATGTTGGCGTGACTGTATGCATCAAAGGGTTAAATGGAATGTCAAAATATTGTGATATAATTATATATTATATCGTGTATCGTGTATGACATAGCCAAAAAATATGGTGATATCATTTAGAGGCCGTATCGCCCACCCCTAGTGTTGGATACAGCCAGGGGCGTAGCTGGGGGGGGTAGCTTAGGATGATTCCAAGGGCCCAGCACTGAGGGGGGGCCCAAAAAAAAGACATCACTCAGGTGTATTATTGATGCTCTCATTGATACTATGTTTGTTTCTGAAGTGTGTGTGTGTGTGTGTGTGTGTGTGTGTGTGTGTGTGTGTGTGTGTGTGTGTGTGTGTGTGTGTGTGTGTGTGTGTGTGTGTGTGTGTGTGTGTGTGTGTGTGTGTGTGTGTGTGTGTGTGTGTGTGTGTGTGTGTGTGTGTGTGTGTGTGTGTGTGTGTGTGTGTGTGTGTGTGTGTGTGTGTGTGTGTGTGTGTGTGTGTGTGAGATTTATAGAGAGAGAGGGGGGGCTTTGGTAGACTATTGCATTGGTCCATTCATTGAAGATGAACGCAATGCGACATCCTTTACTAGGCTCACCCACCAACAGTGCAGGTGCTGAACTGCTGATCCGAATGTATAGGTAAAAACCATATTATGCGTTTTCATCAATAAAAAAATGGCAAAAAAAATCAAAAAATGGCCAAAAAATTTTCGCTTGTGCGCTTACGCGCGCTCGCATACACTGGGGGCCTACAAATACATTCTTTCATGGGGCCCAGAATCTGGAGCTACACCCCTGGATACAGCTTATATACATTGTTATGCTGGAAGCCACGCAGCAGAGTGAAGGAAGACAGGCTGAGGATGGAGTGGAAATCAACCATGTTGCCTTCAGCCGCTTGGAGGATCAGGACAACATCACAGTGGATAACGGCGGGATGTGATGAACAAAAGTACAACGACAAAAATCCAGTAGAGCATTGTTGTTCCAAATATTGAAAGAAAATGTATTTCAAAAACTAAAAAAACTTGAGTTGCTTCCTGGACAGTTTTAATGTAGCAAGTAGTGCATCTTGTTCTTATCCTGGTACCACTGATGTCTTCTATTCTGCAATATGCTTTTCTCCTGTATTATAATACAATGTGCTTTTATCCTGTAGTATAATGCAATATGATTTTCTCCTGTAGTATAATGCAATATGCTTTTCTCCTGTAGTATAATGCAATATGATTGTCTCCTGTAGTATAATGCAATATGATTGTCTCCTGTAGTATAATGCAATATGCTTTTCTCCTGTAGTATAATACAATATGATTGTCTCCTGTAGTATAATGCAATATGATTGTCTCCTGTAGTATAATGCAATATGCTTTTCTCCTGTAGTATAATGCAATATGATTGTCTCCTGTAGTATAATGCAATATGCTTTTCTCCTGTAGTATAATACAATATGATTGTCTCCTGTAGTATAATGCAATATGATTGTCTCCTGTAGTATAATGCAATATGCTTTTCTCCTGTAGTATAATGCAAACAGCTGGCTATGAGAGCCTGTACTCCAGGCTGGAATACATTCATTACTATAGAGAGAGATTAATTACCAGGGGTGTAAAGTACTTGAGTAATTGTACTTCGTTACAATACTTAAGTACAGTTTTTGGGGATTTGTATTTTACTCTATTATTAGGTTTGTATACTTGTACTTTTACTCAATTACATTTCAGAGAAAGAAAACGTAATTTTTACCCCTTACATTTAAAATGCAGACCTACAAAGTACAAAGTACAAATCTCGCAAGTCCAACTATTTTAATTAGTATATTAGTTTATCTGGCCGAACTAACGTTAACGTTATTAATCCTGTGGCCGCACTTTATTTAAAAACAGCCAATCAAATCCCCATCAATGGAAGATGAACCCGCCCATACCCATGCTGATTGGTCCTTGTGCAAGAAAGCGGGGATCTTTGATTAAACACCTGCTATCAGAAGAATAGACAGTCAGAAACAAAGTTTTTACTTTTACTTTTTAGTACTTAAGTACATTTAAAAGTAGACACTTTTTTACTTTTACTAAAGTGTGTTTTTAGTAAGATACTCTTGACTTTTACTTGAGTACGATTTTGAGACGGTACCGATACTTTCACTGAAGTATAAGTTCTGGGTACTTTTTACACCCCTGCTAATTATGCACGGAATAGTCTACGGCTAAAGCCTGATAGAACGTCACACTCTTTTGGGAGTAATGGCCGTGATTCAGAGCTGTCCATCTTACATCTCTTACACGCGGCATGTCATTCATTATAATACATTTCTATATCCGCCTTTCACTCAGTAAGAAAACCATCATTCTGTAATCAATGTGGCTCCTGCAACAATGTATCTTGTGTGACAATCAGTGGTGCAGTGGCAAATTGACAGTAGGTCAAACGCTCCACGCGCGTGCGCATGCACAGTTTTTTTTGGCTGCTCTCATCCTGCAGCTGGATACTATTGCCTCACAGCGCGGCCGTCAGCGCGCGGCCCAGAGAGCGCCGCTGGCTCTGCGGCTCTGCAGCTGCATGCTTCTCTGGGAGTCCGGTTGGATAATGCCATGTAAAAAGCGATTGCGCGTACTTCAGCCTCAGTGAGCGAGGTATAACGCCGTTATACCGAGTTATACCAGCACTGCAACACTGGTGACAATAAGCATAGAATACCTTTTACTGCCAACAGCCAAACTTCCATCACACACAGGTGCTGGAGTGATTGTAGTGGCGCACAAGATGATTGCTGTGGTATTTATATGGTATTTACATGGCATTTAATCTAATTATCTGGCTTTACTCTATACAGTAACTGAACATACCGGGTCAGACCCTGCTTTTCTCCAGCTTTACACAGAAATCTAATTCTGGTAATTTAAACAATAAGCCATTATTTATAACTGAAATTCATACTTAAACGGTACAATTTGTACGATTTTCAATGGTTTGGAATGAAGACCTGCGCTGATTGCAACGAGAAGGGGGCAGAGGAAGACAAACAAGTTCTTTGTTTTGACTGGCGCGTCTGAATGAATGGAAGTGGACGGCACTTTTGGATAATCACGCTGAATTATTGAGGTACACACATTACAAAAACCTTTGTTAAACACACATTTTTGGACCAGGGCCCTATTCCCTGTACCTGGTTCAACTAAGTCGATCAAAAGTCCCATTATCCAGATTCAATTAACCTGATGTTTGAATCCGGGCTTTCCCTGTTCCTCGAACGCTGATTCAGTCTCGTTAATTCGAGCCAGACATGATACTCAGGATAATCGCAGAAATCCTGATTTTCTAATGGCATTGATTGATTGATTGATTGATTGAAAACTTTATTAACAGATTGCAGAATGGGTACAATACAGTACGGCTCAATAGCGTCGCCGACAAGTTAAATGCATAATCTATATAGGCTAATGTTAAGTCCCTCATTACCCCAATCAATCAGATTATATTTATTTAAATGTGCCTGCTGGCAGTAGGCTTAATGGAATGAATAATCGAATGAGATCTATTGCTAGCGAAAATAATGAGTTCAACTCTTTCAGATAAGTAGATACAAACAAGCCCAAAGAGTATCTAATTGATACGAATTAATAGATACTTATGGGATATCTGTACTGTATGCGCTCGGCTTAGGTATCATGTACTTTATATATAAATACATGGTTTGGCGCGACCCCCGAAATAACAGTGTCAGAGAGGCTTGGAGGGAGGCTATACAGTTTCACTATTAATCAGGTTTTAATCTGTTTCGGACATCATCCATACATGCTATTGAATTGATTAACCTTTGGTTTATACCAGTGACACCTCATGTTCATCATCAGATAACAGTGCTTGAAGGGCGGTCGGATGGCGTAGCGGAGATTGCGCTCGTCACCAATGCAAGAGGCTGCGGTCTCGACTCCCGGAGTTCAGCATTGCCTGCGGCTTGGGCAGATCGTCATACTAACTCGTTTGGCTGAGTTAGCGGGAGGGAAGTCGAGGGTGGTAATCTGGCGTTGTGGACAGCGACACCTACAGGTCAGGTCTGGGCACCTGCTCAGCGAAAGGCAGGAAATGGTGAAGGCAGCGTGACCTCCCACGTGTTACGCTTCACCAATGAGAGTCCTCGCTGCCAGGTGAGAAGAGAGCCACTGGCTGTCTCCACATGTGTCGGAGGAAGCATGTGGTGGACTTCAGGGTTCCCTTGTACCGACCAGTAGGAGGAACATGCGCACAACAACCAGGTAGGGGAGGGGGGGAATTGGCATAATGACTAAAATTGGGATGGGGAGAAAAATAGAAAATCAGGCGGAGAAAAAGAGGATAAAGAAAAAAGAAAAAGATAACAGTGCTTGAACACATTTTCTCAAATTCATTCATCAAATGTCAACGGCTCATTCAGTGCATCTCATCAGACATTTTAATCCCAGTTACAATATCACAATAACGTGTGAGTAACAGTGATACAATTCAACAATCCACAGATTCAGATTCCTCGTAATTCAATCCACAGTCCACAGATAAAGACGCTTCAATTTATGCTTGAATGAAACACAATCCGGGCGCTCCGTTAAGCAAATACATAAACTGTGGAGAATATGAAACGAATCAGAGCCAAACGCCCAATAGGTTTCATTCATTAAAAATATCCCTGCGGGATTCACATTTTTGTAATGCTTCGCGTTATTAAAATAACCACAGTGTGTATCGCGACGCGCAAGTGCCATATCCGTATAAATATGACGTGCATTATTTAGGACAAAGCTAATTTATTATCAGCATTTTAGGTATATTATTTAACATTTCAAAAGCCCCCTCTAGAAGAACGAAGCACAAAAACATAATTCAGAATGGTATAATGGGATCTAGACTGTGAAAAATTATTTCAGGAAGCAAGCTGCATTTCTTTGCGAGGGCGTGGCCATGCAGGTTATCCAGCTAACTGAACTTAACCCTGCGCTGGAGCAGGTTCAAACTTTCTGATATGTTGCCATAGTGATTTAGACAATCCAACGTCGGGGAACGGAAAGGTCTTGTTTAAGTCAAGCTATGCTGAAAATGATCCGGCTAACTCAGTTAGCCAGGTACGAGGAACAGGGCCCTGCACTACATAAGACTTCAGGCCATGGAACCGTTATGTTCTCCAGCTCCTAGCTCTCATCTGGAACCCAAAAACAGGCATCTGGCAGCAAGTCAACACAAAAGTAAGGAGCAAATATTTTATTTCAGTGTTCAAACCTCTGTTTCTCTAATACATTAGATTTTTTGTGTAAGAAACTTCAGAATGTCACCTTTCAAAAGAGACCAGACTCATGCGTGTGCTATAAGTATAAAGTATAATAAATCGCAAATGACTTTGGGTATGCAATCGTCAGGCATTTTATGCTAAATGCAGGGTAAGCTTAAGGGGAAGCTGACCTATCTCTGTTGAAACACTGAGCCCACAGCATTAAAAAAGCTAACCTATCACCTATGGAATATCCTGGATGTGCATATGGCCATTACAATAAATTACAGCAATGAGGAGTAAAACATTTTTTAAATAAAATATATGTACCTACAGTGTAACAGCCCACAGTGTGGCAGACAAGAACCCAACATACTACCCGTGCTGTTTTATTCTATTAGGCAAACTGCAAGTGACGATTATACATAGGTCGCTGTCCATTATAGGTTATATGATTGCGACGGCTCAACTATGGATTTAGGATGCCAAAATAGAATTGCTGTGGGTGGCAGGAATGGTCGGGTAGTTCTCATCTATGTATATCTATTATTAGATGATTATCCCTCCAGGTTTCAGAGGATAACTGCATTTGTTGCTACTCCTATTCCACGCAGAAGTGTGAGCCCTGAGATTTAGGATGATGGGGATCATTTAGTCTTCCATGGATGGGTAGGTGAGTAGATTTCAATGCATTGTAAAACCACTGAGGTTGGTCCTTTTTGTGCTGTGATTGGTGCTGTGAGAGTTGTTGAGGTTCCTGGAATTCTCTCTCTCTCTCTCTCTCTCTCTCTCTCTCTCTCTCTCTCTCTCTCTCTCTTCTGATACAGGTCTCATCGTTAGTGCTGAGCAGCAGAACAGGGGAGATGAGTATCTGAGGTTAACCTTTTCACTGCCGCACTACCACACGGTTAACCCTTTAACTGCGACAATACACAGAAGGTTAACCCTTTCACTGCCACACGCCAGCAGGTTAACCCTTTCACTGCCACACTACAGAAGGGTAACCCTTAACTATCACACTACCGATGGTTAGGATAGGGCTGAGGGGACAAGACTGAGGAGACAGGAGGTGAGGAGACAGGACTGAGGAGACACTACTGAGGAGACAGGGCTGAGGAGACAGGACTGAGGAGACAGGGCTGAGGAGACACTACTGAGGAGACAGGACTGAGGAGACAGAACTGAGGAGACAGGACTGAGGAGACAGGACTGAGGAGACACTACTGAGGAGACAGGGCTGAGGAGACAGGGCTGAGGAGACAGGACTGAGGAGACAGGACTGAGGAGACAGGGCTGAGGAGACAGGACTGAGGAGACAGGACTGAGGAGACAGGACTGAGGAGACAGGAGGTGAGGAGACAGGGTTGAGGAGACAGGAGGTGAGGAGACAGGGCTGAGGAGACAGGGCTGAGGAGACAGGACTGAGGAGACAGGAGGTGAGGAGACAGGACTGAGGAGACAGGAGGTGAGGAGACAGGAGGTGAGGAGACAAGACTGAGGAGACAGGACTGAGGAGACAGGAGGTGAGGAGACAGGACTGAGGAGACAGGGCTGAGGAGACAGGACTGAGGAGACAGGACTGAGGAGACAGGACTGAGGAGACAGGAAGTGAGGAGACAGGACTGAGGAGACAGGACTGAGGAGACAGGACTGAGGAGACAGGAGGTGAGGAGACAGGGCTGAGGAGACAGGACTGAGGAGACAGGACTGAGGAGACAGGAGGTGAGGAGACAGGAATGAGGAGACAGGGCTGAGGAGACAAGACTGAGGAGACAGGAGGTGAGGAGACAGGAGGTGAGGAGACAGGGATGAGGAGACAGGACTGAGGAGACAGGAGGTGAGGAGACAGGACTGAGGAGACAGGACTGAGGAGACAGGACTGAGGAGACAGGAGGTGAGGAGACAGGAGATTGAGGAGACAGGACTGAGGAGACAGGATGTGAGGAGATAGGAGGTGAGGAGACAGGATGTGAGGAGATAGGAGGTGAGGAGACAGGACTGAGGAGACAGGAGGCTGAGGAGACAGGACTGAGGAGACAAGACTGAGGAGACAGAACTGAGGAGACAGGAGGTGAGGAGACAGGACTGAGGAGACAGGACTGAGGAGACAGGAGGTGAGGAGACAGGAGGTGAGGAGACAGGACTGAGGAGACAGGACTGAGGAGACAGGAGGTGAGGAGACAGGAGGTGAGGAGACAGGACTGAGGAGACAGGACTGAGGAGACAAGACTGAGGAGACAGGAGGTGAGGAGACAGGACTGAGGAGACAGGAGGTGAGGAGACAGGAGGTGAGGAGACAGGACTGAGGAGACAGGAGGTGAGGAGACAGGACTGAGGAGACAGGAGGTGAGGAGACAGGGCTGAGGAGACAGGACTGAGGAGACAGGAGGTGAGGAGACAGGACTGAGGAGACAGGAGGTGAGGAGACAGGGCTGAGGAGACAGGACTGAGGAGACAGGAGGTGAGGAGACAGGACTGAGGAGACAGGAGGTGAGGAGACAGGACTGAGGAGACAGGGCTGAGGAGACAAGGATGAGGAGACAGGACTGAGGAGACAGGACTGAGGAGACAGGACTGAGGAGACAGGACTGAGGAGACAGGACTGAGGAGACAGGACTGAGGAGACAGGAGGTGAGGAGACAGAACTGAGGAGACAGGACTGAAGAGACAGGAGACTGAGGAGACAGGGCTGAGGAGACAGGAGACTGAGGAGACAGGACTGAGGAGACAGGACTGAGGAGACAGGAGGTGAGGAGACAGGACTGAGGAGACAGGAGGTGAGGAGACAGAACTGAGGAGACAGGGTTGAGGAGACAGGGCTGATGAGACAAGACTGAGGAGACAAGACTGAGGAGACAAGACTGAGGAGACAGGACTGAGGAGACAGGACTGAGGAGACAGAACTGAGGAGACAGGGTTGAGGAGACAGGACTGAGGAGACAGGACTGAGGAGATAGGACTGAGGAGACAGGAGGTGAGGAGACAGGACTGAGGAGACCGCTTACAGCTTTGGGTAGGGCGTTCCACATTGTTGTGGCATAATTGCAAAACGTGTTTAGTCCCTTGTTTGAGCCGAATCTGGGTTTAACATGATTTGTTGAGCTCCCTCTGGTGTTGTGATCGTGGTATTCACTGACCTTTGGGAAGTATTTTGACATGTACATGGGTACCCCGGTCGTATAGTGTATCTTGTAGACCAGGCCCATTGCAAGTTGCTGTACTCTGTCGTCTACTCTAAGCCATCCTAGGTTGTCAAAGTGGGCAGGGGTGAGGTGGGTTCTGGGGTTCAGGTCAAGTAGTAGTCTGACCAGTTTGTTTTGTGATGTTTGTAATTTAGTTTTTAGCGCCTTTGAGGTGCTTTGGTACCATGAGGTGCACGCATAGTCGTAGTAACCTTGAATGAGTGCTCCTGCCAGAGTCTTCAGGGTATTCTTGTTTACCAGAGAGGAGATCCGGTACAAGAATCTAGTTCGTTGGTTGACTTTTTTTATTACATCCAAAGGTTCATTTTCCATTGATGGGGATTTGATTGGCTGTTTACCTGCGGTCGCAGGATTAATAACGTTAATGTTAGTTCGGCCAGATAAACAATTAAAATATACTAATTAAAATGGTTAGACCTGGAATATTTGTACTTTGTACTTTGTAGGCCTGCATTTTAAATGTAAGGAGTAAAAAGTATGTTTTTTTTCTCTGAAATGTAATGGAGTAAAAGTACAAAGTATACAAACATAATAATACTCGAGTAAAGTACAAATCCCCCAAAACAGTACTTAAGTATTGTAACGAAGTACAATTACTCAAGTACTTTACACCCCTGCTCACACTCAACACAGTACAGGCGCTGCACATGTTAGTATGTGTGGTTGCATTTTTGCTAGGTAAGGTTGGTAAGTATCCCCTTATTTATTTATGTTCATTCTCTTGGTGATGGTTTCTTTGGGCTATAGTTGGGAGAAGAACATACATTTTCGGTGTGGGGGTGTTACGTATTACTTTCACATGGTGGAGGGATACTTACTGTCTGTGGTGCATATTCACATAGTGGTAGTTGTGTGTCACTAATGGGTGGTTTGATTGACACACTGTTTTCGTTCTGTTGTCATTTTCGCTTGTAGTTAAAATGGCCGCTTTTCTAATTTGCCACAGGTGTGGTGATTGAGGCACCACGCCTACAAAGCAGAGCAGAGTGCAGGCTGCAGCAGTTCGTCTCTCACTTCACAAGAGATCTCAGCTCTCCAGAGTCTCACCTGCTCACTGCTTGACTTGTTTATTTTTGGCTTGTTGTCCTTTTTGCCTTTGTCCTTTACTTTATAATTATATCCTGAACTAGGGAGTCTGGAGCCCCCAGCTCCCCATCTTGTTGTAAATTAGTTGCTGTGCGAATAAATAGTTATTTTTGATAACTCTTGTCCAGTGTCCTGTGTCCACCATTTTACATTCAAGGCCTATAGCCTATATATAACCGCCTCGGACAGTCCTTCATACCAGCGGCCATCAGGCTCCACAACAGTGGGCAGCGACTAGCAGCCTCCAGGCCCCACAACAGGGGGCAGCGACAGCGACTGCTACCAGACATTGACCTGGGACTTATAGGAACCCAAGGGGGACAAAGTAGACTACCCTGGTACTTTGATTAATGTATACTCAGTAGATAGTAAATTATTATAACACTACCTCTTGCATACTGCACCTCATGTGACACTGTGAATAATGTGAATATTCCTCAGCTAGTCAGATAGTAAATTATATTGACCATATTGATCAAATTGTTTACACTGCCTGTGTTGTCTTTTACTACCTGTATACTGTGTTGTTTTACTACCTGTACCCCTCCCCCCTCCCCCCCATGCTGCTATGATGCCTGAATTTCCCCAAGGGGATCAATAAAGGAATATCTTATCTTATCTTATCTTATCTTATAGCCATATTTTAGGTTTGAATGTAACACATGCAATATATCCCATTGATTGGTACAATGGGACAGACATTTGTCGTTTTATATAGCTATAACCTGCATTCTTTCAAATGTATAATTAATCAATAAAATGGATATTTAACAAATAAGAAATACAAATGCCACCGAAGGCATTAAATAATTATTATTTTCAATAATTTCACAATAATTGCATAATTGTGTTTGAATATCTGGGTAATTAGGTAATTATACATTTGTCCAAAATAGCTGGTTCAGATATGGTTAATCCAGCTGCCCTGTGATCAGATTAATCCATATTATTTATTTTTCCGACATCAAATGCGTAATTTTTTATCGTACAAATATTGTCATATTTATAAAATTATGATTAATTCCAAGGAGGCCTGTATTGTTGACATGAAGGAATCACTATGATTCCTCCCAAATAAAGCAGAATCCAAGCTTAGGGACAGTTGGGGAATCCCAAAATCTAAGATGTCTTAAATGGCCCTAAGAGCAAATTATTTGTCTTAAGTCCGTTGGAGAATGAGACCCATTGAGCTGATGGCCTGGGGATAGAAGTGGGTGTCACAAGTCATTAGACTAACAAAGGGCTGCTCTCAGACTGAATGTGTCAAGTCAGGGGGGGGGGGGGAGGGGGGGTTACATTTCTTTCTGGGTAAAGTAGTCATTACACATGACAAGAGAAATAGTTCCGGTTTCTTTGAAGCGCCGTAGCTCAGAAATGAGTAGTGTGTTATAAGCATGATTCATAAGACATAGATTGAAAAGTATCTGCCTGATTTGTACAAGTGTTGGCTTATTTTGAAAGTATGAACTTGTAGAATCACAAAAAAAGCCCAGACCTCTTAAAAGCAGGAGGGGGAATGCGATTGGAAGATGAGAGAAAGGTAAGCCATTGTGATTGATTGTAGACATGAATGAATGTAAGCTGATAGGTCCCTCGACTCAAGGGAAGTCACTTGAATACTCCAGCTCAGCCACTGTGAGTCTGTCTAACAGATTATTCTTCAAATATTATTCTCTCTATGACGCCCCCCTTCAGCTTTGAATGGTAATTAGGTGGAACCTATGTTTTAATAATTCAAAGCTGAATTGACTTTAACGGTTAGGAGCTCAGGCGACAGAAGTGAGATGATTGGATGAACTGATGGGGGCAGTGGAGAGGCCCCTCCTGTCCGGCCACGCTGGCACCAATCGCCAGAGTTTCTTGACTGATATGCTAATTGATACTTTAATGATTATTAACACAGGGTAAGTTATTCATGAAGTGCAGTGAATATTTATGAGGCATTAAAAATGTAAAATGATGGTTATCCCACTTATTCCCGGCCGCTGCTTCTGATCTTCTGTCATTATTCCTGTGGATTGGATGAAGACATGACCACCCTACCGAGTAGACCCTGTGTAGGCTCCAGTTATGCTGGCACATTTCACACAAGGCTGTGAGGTACATCATACTTAAATTATTTTAGTCCTGGCGTTTGTGTCACTCTGTGAACTCTGTGCAGATTAACTGAATGTGTGTGATACCTCTTTAACCTTTTCACTACCACACTACAGAAGGTTAACCCTTTACTATCACACTACCGACGGTTACCGTCGGTAGTGTGATAGTAAAGGGTTAACCTTCTGTAGTGTGGCAGTGAAAGGATTGACCTGCTGTTGTGTGGCAGTGAAAGGGTTAACCTCTTATCAATCGGACAAACGATGCCGTTAGTTTTGCACAACATGCCTGATACCCAAAATAATTTGCGCTTCCAATGGAGTACACAAAACTGTTACTTCAGTGTGCTCAAACCTCTGCTACTCTATTTCATTAGCACTCAAAGTGATTTAACTTTATTGTGTAAGAAACCTCAGACTGTATACACACAATTGGGGATGCAGACCAGAGAAAGACTTTCGTCTTGTTTACATCAGGGTCCCCCATTTTCAATTCATAATGAATTGTAAGTAAGGGTGCAACTAGCACCGTGCAATCCATTCTTTGTGGATCTAGCCCAAGGTGTGTATTATTTGACCTCCTCACACAGACCTGGAAGGTCTTCACTGTGTGTGGCACAAGGGGTTAATTGTTAGCAGTTTGCTTTGGAAGCACAAGTGCCAGTGCTGCTGGGTGTAATGGGAGCCTCACCTCTCTCCCTGTTCTCCCAAAAAGACCCTGCCTACACTTACCATCCAGATTCAGAAACTCAGAAACTCAACTATTCTTGGATAGTTTTGTGCATCATTTTCAATATTTTGTCAATGTGTTGTTCAAACATTCCAACGTTACTCATCCCCTTGACCTGGGGCCTGAGGTTCTACCTGTGATCTATAGACCTGGGGCCTGAGGTTCCACTGTGATCTATAGACCTGGGGCCTGAGGTTCTACCTGTGATCTATAGACCTGGGGCCTGAGGTTCTACCTGTGATCTATAGACCTGGGGCCTGAGGTTCCACTGTGATCTATAGACCTGGGGCCTGAGGTTCCACTGTGATCTATAGACCTGGGGCCTGAGGTTCTACCTGTGATCTATAGACCTGGGGCCTGAGGTTCCACTGTGATCTATAGACCTGGGGCCTGAGGTTCCACTGTGATCTATAGACCTGGGGCCTGAGGTTCCACCTGTGATCTATAGACCTGGGGCCTGAGGTTCCACTGTGGTCTATAGACCTGGGGCCTGAGGTTCCACCTGTGATCTATAGACCTGGGGCCTGAGGTTCCACTGTGATCTATAGACCTGGGGCCTGATGTTCCACCTGTGATCTACAGTATAGACCTGGGGCCTGAGGTTCCACTGTGATCTACAGTATAGACCTGGGGCCTGATGTTCCACCTGTGATCTACAGTATAGACCTGGGGCCTGAGGTTCCACCTGTGATCTACAGACCTGGGGCCTGATGTTCCACCTGTGATCTACAGACCTGGGGCCTGAGGTTCCACCTGTGATCTATAGATCTGGGGAGTGAGGTTCCACCTGTGGTCTATAGACCTGGGGCCTGATGTTCCACCTGTGATCTATAGACCTGGGGAGTGAGGTTCCACCTGTGATCTATAGACCTGGGGAGTGAGGTTCCACCTGTGATCTATAGACCTGGGGAGTGAGGTTCCACCTGTGATCTATAGACCTGGGGAGTGAGGTTCCACCTGTGATCTATAGACCTGGGGAGTGAGGTTCCACCTGTGATCTACAGACCTGGGGAGTGAGGTTCCACCTGTGATCTATATACCTGGGGACTGAGGTTCCACTGTGGTCTATAGACCTGGGGAGTGAGGTTCCACTGTGATCTACAGACCTGGGGAGTGAGGTTCCACTGTGATCTATAGACCTGGGGACTGAGGTTCCACCTGTGATCTATAGACCTGGAAACTGAGGTTCCACCTGTGATTTATAGACCTGGGGAGTGAGGTTCCACCTGTGATTTATAGACCTGGGGAGTGAGGTTCCACCTGTGATCTATAGACCTGGGGAATGAGGTTCCACCTGTGATTTATAGACCTGGGGAGTGAGGTTCCACTGTGATTTATAGACCTGGAAACTGAGGTTCCACCTGCATTTATAGACCTGGGGAGTGAGGTTCCACCTGCATTTATAGACCTGGGGAGTGAGGTTCCACCTGTGGTCTATAGACCTGGGGAGTGAGGTTCCACCTGCATTTATAGACCTGGGGAGTGAGGTTCCACCTGCATTTATAGACCTGGGGAGTGAGGTTCCACTGTGATCTATAGACCTGGGGACTGAGGTTCCACTGTGATCTACAGACCTGGGGACTGAGGTTCCACCTGTGATCTATAGACCTGGAAACTGAGGTTCCACCTGTGATTTATAGACCTGGGGAGTGAGGTTCCACCTGTGATCTATAGACCTGGGGAATGAGGTTCCACCTGTGATTTATAGACCTGGGGAGTGAGGTTCCACCTGCATTTATAGACCTGGGGAGTGAGGTTCCACCTGCATTTATAGACCTGGGGAGTGAGGTTCCACTGTGATCTATATACCTGGGGAGTGAGGTTCCACCTGTGATCTATAGACCTGGGGAGTGAGGTTCCACTGTAATCTATAGACCTGGGGACTGAGGTTCCACTGTAATCTATAGACCTGGGGAGAGGGAGGTTCCACCTGTGATTCTCCCCCATTGTAGCCCCCCCTTTCATGCAACAGTTGAGTCTGTCCTTTTGTATGGCAGTGAATGCTGGACCTTGAGGCCCACCCTGCAGAAGTCCTTGGATGGGTGCTGCACCAGAATGATGCGCGTGGTGCTCAACATCAACAGGGATGAGCATGTCACTAATACAAACTTGTATGGGGGGGGGGTGCTAAAGGTGAGCGAAAAAGTGGCAGTCAGGAGAATGAGGCTGGCAGGTCACTGCCAGAGTCGGAGACACCATGAGATGCCAACCAGCAAACTTGTGCTGTGGGAACCAACACACGGGCATCGATCACGAGGACGTCCCACATTAACCTACGTGGACGTACTCAGGAGAGATGCGGGAACAGAAAGCACCGGCGAGCAGCCAGATGCATGGAGGATCGGGATGACTGGAAGCACCGATGGAGGGCCCGTCCGAGGACGACCTAGATATTGAAGATCCAAAATATTAGTATTACAGCCACATCATTGTGTAGGTTCATAATTGTTGACAGAGGTATAGATTATTTAATTCTAGTGCAGTTTACGAGGCAACTACCAGCCCCCCCCCCGCCCCCCCCCCCTCAACTAAAAACACATGTATATCAGAGTCAAGTGGAAAAGTGTAATATAAATATATTATAACCTGGTCTATTCTGAGAGGCCCAACGCGGACTGTAAAAAGCACTCATGCAGGACCAACATGGCCTCATGGAGCAGAAACAACAGTAGTAAAATTGATAATGCAGTTTCAGATGTATGGCAGGGCTCACAAAGTGTCCATTATGCCTTTTCATGTGGTCTCT
Source organism: Notolepis coatsorum (assembly GCF_963971535.1). Taxonomy (NCBI): domain Eukaryota; kingdom Metazoa; phylum Chordata; class Actinopteri; order Aulopiformes; family Paralepididae; genus Notolepis; species Notolepis coatsorum. Next base: position 634,373 of record NC_140184.1, read on the forward strand.
CTTCTGGTCTCCCAGTATTGTCTGTTTTCAACCAGCATGTTCACTTGGGCAGTAGCGCACTTTACACTTGAGCAGAACAAAAATGTTTTAGGAGTGGCTGGGTAGCGTAGAGGTCTAAGGACTCGCCTACCACTGCAGAGACTCTGTGTTCTAATCCGCCTGTCGTCGGTACCTCCGGCTGGGTCAGTCGTCCCTAGGAACACAATTGTCAGTGTTCGTGGGCGGGAAGCAAACAATGACTCCTACTGGTCGGTCAGGCTCCTTTTCAGCAGGGAGGGGATCTGGGGGAAATAGAGTCTCTCTGCACGTGTTACATTCTCCCAGTGAAACTCCTCGCTGTCAGGTGAAAAGAAGCGGCTGGCGACTCTACATGTATCGGAGGAGGCATGTGGTAGTCTACACCCTCCCCAGACCGACAGTGGGGCAGCATGTGATAGTCTACACCGTCCCCAGACCAACAATAGGGCAGCATGTGGTAGTCTACACCCTCCCCAGACCGACAGTGGGGCAGCATGTGGTACAACAACATTACTGCACTCATAATATATACAGAGAAAACATATATATATATATATATATATATATATATATATATATATATATATATATATATATATATAGCACATAATAGCACAACTGAGGACATTTTACCTTTACTCTTACCAGGCATCAACATATTATGGTCCCTTTTACTTTTAGGTTTAGCAGTTTGAACATGTTCTGTTTCCAATATTCCACTGAGTCATGTACTGTATGTATCTACTGTATATGTGGGTGCTCATAGTTCAAGCCTACTGTACAACAACGATGACAGAAACACAGGAAATCACTTCATAAGTTTATTGGGAACAATAACACGGCAGCAACAGCCAGGAAGTGGCAGGTTGGGGAGGATGTGCTCGTGGCGTCACCGTGGGGGACACACTGCTCCTGGACAGGTGTGCTCAGCGAGGGTGGGGAGGATGGAAGAAACCTCCGTTAGGCACGGATGGAAACACTTGGCGTGTTTTGTTAATTAGGTGCAGCATATGACTGTGGGAGTGAGATGGCAAGGCGATAAAGTCACATTCTTAAAACTAAACAAACTGGCAGCAGTGGCTCAGAATGAAGACATAACGGTATAATGGTGTGTGTTGATACATTGAAGACCATGATTGAATCACAACATCCCAGGCTATAATGTCCCTCTAAGGTCATCAGTGTTTTCGTAAGGATTATAATGGACTGTTTCCTATCGACGTTTCTTATGGACTGTGGACTGTTACTCCGTCAAGGGGAGATGTTCTTGGGCATTGCGACCCTAAAGGACTCATGCTATAGCAGAGGAATCCAGAGACTCTGGATTTGGGTGTTCAGGGGGTAAAAAAGTCTATGTAATCTGTTTGGGATATATTGTGTATAGACATAAGGGTGCTGGAATGTTATTATGTTTAATTGCCATCCAGAGTGGGGCAATTAGGTGTAAGATTAGGGTGTTGCCTGCTCCTTTACCCTTTCAAATGTAGCCAAGAGTAAAGACCCTAATCCTGTCAAAACAGCAGTCATAGTGTATATTTTCAACAATACGTTTGTTTACCATAGTTCATGGAATGTGTTCGCAATTTTGTGAATATCCATTTTGAATTTGAATGTGCGTCGCGTCGCGGTTTGTAGTCATAATGAGGATAAGACATCCAGAGCTCTCAATGAGCGTTTAAATTTCAAAGGTCATCAGTGTTTTCAGAACATCACACAAATATTAGATTAGATTAGATTAGATTAGATTAGATTAGATTAGATTAAACTGTATTGTCAGAGAACAACACAATCTTATGGGCAGCCTATTCGTCTACAGGTTGCATGAAAGAACACACCTGGTTTAGGGAAGGTGGGGTGTGTGGCCTGCTGTTCTACACTCTTAACAAAAAGGTGCTAAATAAACCGAAGTTGGTTCTTTGTGGTTGTATTCGTTGCGTTGTAGGTGTGTTTCATGCTTCTTTTTCAGAGTTGCGTTGGAACCTCAGAAGCACTGAAAGGAGGTGAACTGTTAAACTCCTAACACTGCACTACCCTCCACCGTCACACTCTTTTCTCAAGGGAAACAACTATTGTAAGGATTATAATGGACTGTTTCCTATGGACGTTTCTTATGGACTGTTTAATGAACTGTTTAATGGACTGCAGGGCTTGACATTAACTTTTATTAACTCAGATATTTTACTTGTCCGAAAGCTAAACTTACTGTACTTGTCCGAAATGTACTTGTGAAAATAAAGGCCTATTAAAAAATAAATAAAACTAACAAGAGATTTGGACAATTATTATGATTTAATAACTCAAACACAGTGTGTGTGCATTTGTGTGCGTGGGCCAGTGATGGGCAAGCTACTTGGAAAATGTAGCAAGCTACACTACAAGTTACTCTCGATTAAATATAGCTCAACTACAATGGAAGCTATCCCCAGATAAATGTAGCAAGCTACACTACAAGAACATGGCAAAAATAGCTAGCTACATCGGCACTACTTTTTTTTTTTTTTTTTTTACTTCATGATCAAGTTTCCACCAAACAAATAGGCAGGCAAAAAAAAAGCTCAGTTTGATTGTTTATTATAAAACTGAAACAAGCCCTCGGTCTGGCTTTTTGTGTCATCCTTTTAACATGAACTTGTATTATGTACAAAATCCAGGAAGGCAAGTTTAGCTGGGTGCAGCCTCTACAAAAGAAAAGAAAGAGACCATTTGGTTTGATCAGTTGTTATAGTATAGTTTGTTGATTACTTTTGATGCAGTAATGGCCTTTTTCTTTTCTATTCTATCTTTATGTATTATTTATCCCTAAACTCTGCATCTTCTGGCTGCCTGATACCCTCTTCTAGCTGAAACCTGCCCACTTTATCAACCAAAAACACACTTCTTCAATATCTGAATTTTAACTAATAATAACTGTCTTACTGCATTTTACTATTATGCTACCATCAACTATCCTAATATGTCTATACTACTACAGTACAGTATGTACTCAAGAGTATAACACTCAAGCTCGACACTGCTAGACAAACAATACTACTTATCCTTGGCTGCTAGATATGTACCACTCCTGCTGACACGCAGTCTCCCTCTCCCGTTCGAGGAAGTCCACCACTGCGCTGCGCCACAGCCCATGCTCCCGAACCGAGAGAGAGAGAACTGTAAACACTCTGCGTGTCTCCCTCTCCCGTTCGAGGAAGTCCACCACCGTGGGTCTATCTCTCTCTCTCGCTCGCTCTCGCTCGGCTGGCAGCTAGAGGGGGGCGGGCGTTATTATGCAAATGAGGACCATCTGACGTCCCGAAAACGCAAATTTTCAGATGACTCACTTGAGGGAGGGACATTATTGTGAGATGAGTGAATGAAATGAAATGAATGAATGAATGAATGAAAAACTTTATTAACAGATTGCAGAATGGGTACAGTGCAGTACAGCTCAATTGGAAGAATGCGCCAAATCGAGAATTAGAGACATAGATCCTATTACTATAAGTCCACATAGCTAGAAAATGACCCTAAACACTGGAAAAGGTCATTTATAAGATAGTTCCCCTTTAAAAGAAAAACATTAAAAAAAATTAAAATTAAATCAGGAATTATAAACAAAAGGTCAAGAGCAATGTGTTTGGTTAGCAGACATGTCCAAAAAAGGAGTAGAGGGAAGCTAAGCTTATTGATCCCTACCCCCTTACATTTATATTTGTTCTTCCATTAATGTTACTAGATATAACATAATTTAGTGTATTACAATATAGGATATACTTTTACTTCTATTAAAAGATTACAAGAAAAAAAAATTGATTCACTTGACAGCAGTGAATATATTATAGCACTACATACACAATATAACATAACTTTGTTTATCCTCAATACTCATTTCTGTATTTTTCCAATGTGTATTTTTTTAGCTGCTTTTTAAATTGTGCCACATGTTTACTCTGTTTGATGTATTCGGGGTAAATTATTCCACAACTTCACTCCACACACCGATATGCACATGCTTTTCAGCGTGGTGTTTACCATTGGTTGTTTAAGATTCCCTCTCCCTCTTAAGTTATATTCTCCTTCCCTGTCATATTTCATATTTCATATTCATATTTTAATGGGGAAGCCTGGCTTCCCTTGGCTTCCAGGAGGATTCGCCACTGCATACAACAGACACTGTGATGTATTGGGTTTGCGTTTGAGCCTCTTGGATGCCGTATTGCAATGCGTTTTTTATTCTTTCTTATACAGTAAAAAGGGGGAAGAACACTATATCGTGGGTGTTCATATGACATATGTAAATATCCTAACCCAACCCCCTCCAATGTACAGTCATTTACCTAGTATGGTCTTGTCAATAGTCCAATGTACAATTTTGTTTGTTTGTACAGAGTCCCCCCCCCCCCCCCCCTCAATGTACAGTTTTGCTTGTTTATACAATGTGCCCCCCCCCCCCCCCACCCACCTCCAATGTAAATTACCCAGTATGGTTGTCAATATCCCAGTGTACCCAACCCCCCCCACCCAACCTCCTCCAATGTACAGTTTCTACGTCAAATGTATATACTCCCTTTTCTTGACTCCTTCTGTATCACAAACAGTACTGTATTTGCAAATCTGGTATGTCATAAATGTATAGATGTAGCAGTACTGACTATCTGTATGTCATGTATGTCATATATGTCCTGATGAATTGAAAATGGGGGACCCTGGTGTAAACAAGACGAAAGTCTTTCTCTGGTCTGCATCCCCTTAACAATTGTGTGTATTGAGCTGTACTGTATTGTACCCATTCTGCAATCTGTTAATAAAGTTTTCAATCAATCAATCAATCACTTGTATTCTGCTTACAGCTTCGAAATTCCACTTGTTTCGTTTAACGTAAAGCCTTTTAAATATAATCAAAACGTTCCCGTGTTTCTGCGGTCTGTGCGCAAAATAATAACGAGTTGAGCTACGCGGAGCGCAGTCAGTCAGTACACCCCGTATATTCCGATAACGCTATATAAACCATGCTGCATTCATTCTGAGAGAAAGACCTATTATTCCAAATGCTATTTATAGGGTTTTGACCATAATTACACTACTGTTGCTATTTTACAATGAACTATAATGAATTACGGTTCATACAGAACATGCCAGTGTTGAAACTAATGCACAGAAGCTCATTTCCTTGTTGTAATAATATATTCTACCAACGGGCGCCAGGTACGCATGGTCCGAGCTGTGCGTAAATATAAGCACGAAGTCAAGTTCAAGTTGAAATTGATGAATCCCACACTCTGCTTAGAAATGGTCGTACGCACAGCTTAAGCACATATCTGTGCGTAAATCACGTTGATGAATGAGGGCCCAGGTTTGCAAGCTTGCATGGTTGCCTCCACCATCGGTGTGTGAATGTGTGAGTGAATGGGTGGATGTGAGGCACAAATTGTAAAGCGCTTTGGATAAAAGCTGTTCTATAAATGCAGCCATTTACCAAATGAGCTTTCTATTCTAGCTTTGGTAGAGGTTCTGAGCCCCATGGAGCATCACCAGCCACTCTACATTTAGCCTACATTTACATTTAGTCATTTAGCTGAACGCTTTTATCCAAAGCCACTTACAGTACAAGATCTGTACGACAAGTCATCAGGAAGGGCACAACTCTATCAGCTGAGTAACAATGTTCATCAAAGTGTTGAGTGCTACAGTGTAGGTTAGTTTATTAGGACAAGTGCATGACAGTAAGGTTAGTTAGGGTTCGATTTTTTATTTAATTTATTTATTTATTATTATTTATTTATATATTATTTCAGATAGTGGTTGAAGAAGCACTCTAACACTAGTTCACCAGCCACTCTAACACTATTTCACCAGCCACTCTAACACTAGTTCACCAGCCACTCTAACACTAGTTCACCAGCCACTCTAACACTATTTCACCAGTCACTCTAACACTATTTCACCGGCCACTCTAACACTAGTTCACCAGCCACTCTAACACTATTTCACCAGCCACTCTAACACTATTTCACCAGCCACTCTAACACTATTTCACCAGTCACTCTAACACTATTTCACCAGTCACTCTAACACTAGTTCACCAGCCACTCTAACACTATTTCACCAGTCACTCTAACACTATTTCACCGGCCACTCTAACACTAGTTCACCAGCCACTCTAACACTATTTCACCACCCACTCTAACACTATTTCACCAGTCACTCTAACACTATTTCACCAGCCACTCTAACACTAGTTCACCAGCCACTCTAACACTATTTCACCACCCACTCTAACACTATTTCACCAGCCACTCTAACACTATTTCACCAGCCACTCTAACACTATTTCACCAGCCACTCTAACACTATTTCACCAGCCACTCTAAGGCGGCGGTTACACCTTTCGTTTCATTTTCGTTTCATTGTCATATGCGTTTCGCCGCGACGTGGCAGCCTCGAGTCACACTTTCGTTTTTGTCACCTGAGCACACTGATGTAGTACACTGCCAAAGCAGTAGGTGGCAGTAGGTGGCAAACATGAAGGCAATTTCAACCAATCAGAACTTGAATGTGCCTGCAAAGCAAATGTCAACAAGGAGGGAGCCTATGGGCGCCACCATCTTTTGCCTAGTTACCCAATGCAGCACTTCTTTTTCAGCAAAGTCTAATAAAAGTGCAATAAACAAAACGGATACATTCACTGTGTGTTCTGCCTGTCATTTGTTGATGAAACAAAACTAACATCAACACAAGTGACCACCAAGAGCGGATAGTTTAGTCTAAAAAAAGATCGGTAGCTACATTGTTAGCTGCATGCTAACGTCAATGGAATTTGCCATTATAACAGTATAGCATTGTGGCTAGAAGCTAACGTTAGCTCACGCTAGTTAGCCAGCACCAAACTGATGATATCGGGAGCTATCAGTAGTTAGATAACATTAGAGACAACGCTGTGTGTATTAAACAAAGGTGAATAGATGACTGGGCCATTTTGTTTAATGCTTGTTAAGTTGAAAGAGGAGCTTTGAGCTAACATGGTCTGATAGCTCACGTTAGCCAGGTGCTCATGCAATCGGTAATGCTAGCAGAATGAATGGATGTAAACTTTATTTAACATATTGCATATGGGTACAATACAATACGGCTCAATACAAACAATTGTTAAGGGAATGCAGACTGTGGTAGCTTGGACTGGGGTCCTTATAACAATAACTTGACAACACATGGTAGCTGCAGCTATTTTGGGACACGGAGCTATGTCCCAAACACACACACACACACACACACACACTGTTGTCACCGGAAGGGCACGCAGATGGTATCTACTGCGCATGGGCGTTTTCGCAACAACGGCTCCGTGCAGACTACACGGCTGTTGTCGGCGCGTTTTTTAGGGGTTCTCCAAAACGCAAACACAATTTAGCGTTTCAGCCGTATCCACCAAAAAACGCCAAAAAACGCATTTCTGTGTAAAAGGGACATGAAACGTATTCAAAAACGTATAAAAACGAGCACAAAAACACTGTGTGTAACTCCCGCCTAACACTATTTCACCGGCCACTCTAATACTATTTCACCGGCCACTCTAACACTATTTCACCAGCCACTCTAACACTATTTCACCAGCCACTCTAACACTATTTCACCAGCCACTCTAACACTATTTCACCAGCCACTCTAACACTATTTCACCAGCCACTCTAACACTATTTCACCGGCCACTCTAACACTATTTCACCGGCCACTCTAACACTATTTCACCAGCCACTCTAATACTATTTCACCGGCCACTCTAACACTATTTCACCGGCCACTCTAACACTATTTCACCAGCCACTCTAACACTATTTCACCGGCCACTCTAACACTATTTCACCAGCCACTCTAACACTATTTCACCAGCCACTCTAACACTATTTCACCGGCCACTCTAACACTATTTCACCAGCCACTCTAACACTATTTCACCAGCCACTCTAACACTATTTCACCGGCCACTCTAACACTATTTCACCAGCCACTCTAACACTATTTCACCAGCCACAACAGATGTATTCCATCTTTTATCCTCCCTTCCCTTCTTCCACTTTAAATTCCTCTTGTCCATCCCTTGTCCTGTCCTCTCTCCTATTTTCTACCCCCTCCTTCACTACCCCCCCCCCCCCCCCCCTCCCAACATTAACATAGGAGCTGCCTGCCAGCCCTACATGTATTCTTATTTATCGATCCCTCCATGTTTAATGGCCCCTGCACTTCTTCCCCGGCCAGGGAAACGTATACATCCACCACATGTTCCAGGGTGCTGCTGTCAGGGCCTGATGTAGCTGCTGCTAGTTAGAGCGAGAGCAGACAACCTTGGAAGTGCATTAAGGAGCTCCCAGGGGACGTGTGTCCACCAGCTTCATGCTAGTCCCAGAGCAAAAACAGAGAGAGGACATGGTCTTCATCCTCCTGTAAAACATAGGATCTTCAGCTCAGTCAAGATTATAACAATAGAAGAGAGAGATTCATCTTTATAGTTATTAAAAGATTAGTGCTGTCAAACAATTAAAATATTTAACTCGATTAATCGCATGATTGTCCATAGTTAACTCGCGATTAATCGCAAATTAATCGCATTTTTATTTTTAATTTCTTTTTTACCTTAAACAGATCTTTTTCAAGTTCCAAGTTTTAATACTCTTATCAACATGCGAGTCAACAAATGCTTGCTTTGTGCAGCCATTTAACACAAAAGGATGACCCTCATGCATTGCAAATTTGCATCAAATTCAAAACAGAGTGATGCACAAAATAACTTAAAAGAAAATAATAATTTAAAACAATGAATAAAGTGTGCATGAAATAATAGGGGAAAGAAAACGTTAGGAACTTGTTACATTCACACACACAAGGGCTGATTAATCACACACCCCCCTCTCTCCCTCACACACACACTCTCCCAGATCTTTTTCTCTTTTGCCCCTTCCTCATCTCTCTCACCCCCCTCTCTCTCTATATCTCACACACACACACACACACACACACACACACACACACACACACAAACACACTCGCTCATGTGACATTTCAGTGACCACTGTCTCATCTAACAAGACAAACTGGTTCTAGGTTAAGTGGGCCACACACACACACATTGTCCCAGATTGATGAATGACACACACACTCACACACACACACACAGTAGTGCATGTGACAGAGATTAGGGCTCACACACTGACCAAACCGGTTTACCTAGGTAGGGATGGCGAATCACATCACAGCATTTAGATTCGGTTTGAGCACATATAAACCACTCATCTTGACATTAGGACACACTCGACAGGACAAGCTGTGTGTCAGAGAGATTATTTGTAACCTGTGAAAGCTACTGTATGCTGTTGCTCTGCTAAATAAATTAACTGAGAAACCTGAAGCCATCGACTTTCAACTTGTATCCTCTACTTTCTTGCCGTGAAATTGGTCATTCTAGCATCGTTGTTTACAAAGTCACAGCTGATTTGTAACTTCATAGGTTATTATCCTAGTTCATAGCTGATGTAACTAAGTACTTTGTAAACAAAATGCCTTACAAAGAGGTGCACTTTTACCTAGAGGTTTCTGTTTGACACCATTACAGATTTGACCTTTAAACTATTAAGCCTTATTTTCTGAAAATCCGCCTAGAAATACATACACGATTCAAGATTCAAGATTGTTTATTGTCATGTGCACACTAGTTTGCGATACAATGAAAATCTTACTTTGCTAGTCCGCCCTTCACACAAAATCACACAATACTTAACCTAACCAAATACCTAAGTAAATGGAAGATTGCTCCACTTCTACAAGGTCCATTTGCATGTTATTGGTATCTAGGGACATGTAGGGATCTCAGGGAATGTATTCCAAGTGTCAGAAATAGTGTGTCTGTTACTAGGCTTGAGGAAATTGTGATGAACCAAAAGAGAATATCAATTTGCTTTCATCTTTGACGGTGAATAACATCATGCTAAAATTTACCAGACATGAAATTCCCACTGAGCTCATTCAGTACCTTCTTGAGATCATGTATACAAAAAAATCTATGAATGAATAAAGGGAAGATGATTAAACAGGAGATTTTGTAGAGACAGTACTGAATTCTGCCATCCGGATACATGCAATTTGAAATAAGATTATAGAATATAGAATCTCAGACCTATAAATGACCTTATTATGGCCAAGTCGCACATCTACTCTAACCAGCGTTAGAGCTCTAACCAGCATCTTTGGGTTCTCGAAAAGTGCTTTATAAATAAAATGTATTATTATTATTATTATTATTATTATTATTATTATTATTATTATTATTATTATTATTATTATTATTATTATTATTATTATTATTATTATTATTATTATTATTATTATTATTATTATTATTATTATTATTATTATTATTATTATCTATGGACCGGGCCAAATCTCCCCTTTCGAATGGCAGAGTTCAACCTGGATTTAGTTTCACCAGGCGTGATTCACAAACCGTGAATGAAATCTACTGTAAGTACAGTTACTTTTTTATAATGTAAATGTTTCCGCCATTTTCATCAGATTGCAACATCGTTTTTTGCTAGACATTCACAGAAAGGTAGAGAAACGTTCTGTTTTATGGCAATAACATTCAGGTTTGTGGGATATGATCCCGAAAAATAAGAGAAATAAGGAAGTAAATCTAGAAGTCAGATGACGGGCTGGCATGAGCTAGAAAGTGTAGCTTTTAGAAATTCGAAAGCCCATCAAAAGTCCTGGGTCTCCTCTCCTCATAGGACTACAAAGTCCTGGGTCTCCTCTCCTCATAGGACTACAAACAAAATGGCAGCGTCATTTCCTCGCATCAATTCTCGTCTTTTTCCGACTAGATTTATATTGCCATACAACAGAACACAGTTCGTTTCTCTACCTTTCTGTGAATGTCTAGCAAACAACGGAGTTGCAATCTGATGAAAAATGGAAAAATGTACATTATAAAAAAGTAACTGTACTTACAGTAGATTTCATTCATTTTTGATGCACGCCTGGTGATACTAAATCCAGATCGAACTCTGCCATTCGAAAGGGGATATTTGGCGCAATCCATATGTGCGACTTGGCCATAATAAGGCCTGCTATTCTATATTCTATAATCATATTTCAAATAGCATGTGTCCAGATGGCAGAATTCAGTACTGTATCTACAAGACCTTCTGTTTAATCATCTGCCCTTTATTCGTTTGCTTAGATATTTATGTACATGTGATCTCATGAAGGTGCTGAATGAGCTCAGTGGCAATTAATTTTTTTAGCATGGTGTTATTCACAGTCAAAGATGAAAACAAATATATAGAACAATAATTGATATTCTCCTTTGGTTCATCACAATTTCCTAAAGCCTAGTATCAGACACAATATTTCTGACACTGGGAATCCATTCCATGAGATCCATAGATGTCCCTAGATACCAAGAACATGCAAGTGGGCCTTTTAGAAGTGGAGCAATCTTCCATTTACTTAGGTATGTATTTTAGGCGGATTTTCAGAAAATAGGGCTCCGGGCTTAAGAGGTTAAAATAAAATGACAACAAAACTAAAATCCTACTAGTCGGCCCTATACCTAAAAGAGAAATGCTGAACAATAATATTGTGGGGCAACATATTATTGTGCAATTTACTCCTTGGATTAAACCTGAAGTTACAAGTCTTGGTGTTACCATAGACTCAGATCTAAGCTTTAAGTCAACAAGGTTAGAAAAACATTATTCTTCCACCTTAGAACTATTGCTAAAGTATGACCATTTGTAAATAAAAAGGAATGCTTAAAAACTGACCCTTGCCTTCATTTCAGGCTGATTTTATTACTGTAATGCACAAAAATCCATCTCATTCAAAACTCTGCAAAAACATATCTTTTCACCTTAGTGTGAGGATTGGCCCGTTGCCGCTGCACGCTTCAAGGTCAAGGTACCAATTACCGTCGCGCACCTGATGTGTGTTGTAATCAGCTCACTGGAGGTCTTCATATACTCTGGGTTTCCTAACGTTCATTGTCGGGTCGTTTTGGATTTCCACTGGCTGCTGCTTGTTTTCCCTGTGTTGTACCTCGCCTTTTTCCTCTTCAGGACATCTGTTGGAAGTCGCCGCTGTTGCTTGCTTGCCATTCTTTGGACCCCTGCCTCATAGACCGCTTTGCGCAATTGCGCCTTGGTGAGTTTTTGGAACGTTCTTTTTTGGATACTGTTTTTCTCGTAAATTCCGGGACTCGGGACCTTTCTGTTTTTGTGTGTTATGTTAAACACTGAAGAGGAGCCGCTTGTTGTTATCACGGACTCAGCTAGTTAAACACTGAAGAGGAACCGCTTATTGTTATCACAGACTCAGCTAAGACAATACTGGACTGCTTGTAATCCCGTTTGCTCGTCTAGTGACATTCTCTCTCTCTCTGTTTCCCGAGTGGATCGACGTGTAGCTGCAGAGCAGCAGAGGCAGTGGCGCAACGCCACGGTGCCTCTCAGCCCATAAGACGTGCTGCAGAGCCGCGGACAACTCTGCCCAGAACATTCTCCCTTTGTGTTTTGTTGTTTATTTGCTCATTCCTATTTATAAATAAATACACCCTAGTTTTTGGCTAACTCTGAACTACCTGTCTGTGCCGTGCTGTTGGGGTCAGTTTCAAACCATAACACTTAGCCTTTTAATACATCCAGCCACTTAAGACTTCTTACATCCACACTGTGATTATGATATTGTAAATGAGAGCTATATTATTGGTGTTTCTGCTGCTATTTTAATGCATTATGCCACCTTGCACTCTAAAAACGTATTTCTTCACCTATTGTAAATTGGAACTATTTTATAGTTGTTTATGCTGCTATTTTAATACATTCTAACACATTACACTCATTACAACCACACTGTCAATGTAAATGAGATCTGTGTTATTGTTTTTGTGTAACGCTGGTGGAGAAGCTCCGAAAGACAAAGTGTTTTATTACCTGCATTGTTTTGACCCTTTTTCGTATTTGCTGCACTGCTTTTATTCTGTCCATTTTATGCTAATTTCATGTCTATTTATACTGCTGTGAAGCACTTTGGGCTGCAATTCTAGTCTGAGAGATGCTAGACAAATAATGGTCCTCATTCTCGAAAAAAAAGTTACCAAGGAATTCCTTCGTAACTCGATTTACGTACTTATTCGGCATTGTCGAATGGTTTCATATTGTAAATTCGTTGTAGGATTTAAGAACTCAAAAAGGCAGTCATAAGTTGGACAGCCTTATGTCTGCCTGTGTTTTCAACAGCTTTCTCTGGGACAAGTCATTGGGGATTGCCGATGTCTGGTAAATTTGTGCTGTGACTGTGTGGCACAGCGGAACAACAACACAATTATCAAGTTTGCTGACGAGACACAGTCGTGGTGGGCCTGATCTCTGCAAACGACGAGAGGGCCTACCTGGAAGAGGTAGAGGACCTGCCGCGGTGGTGTTGGGAGAGGCGCTGCTTCGCCTTTTTTACGACTGAGTCTATGTGTGTTGTCCATGTCAGGTCCTCTGAGATGTGGACCCCCAGGTACTTGAAGCTGCTCACCCTGTCCACGGTAGCCCTGTGTATCCTCAGTGGTGTGTGTGTCTCCTGCTGTCTTCTCCTAAAATCCAGGATCAGCTCCTTGGTTTTACCAATGGAGTCTCATGGAGTCTCATGGCCAGGACAGAGAGACTCAGAAGGAGCTTCTATCATCAGGATGCTCAATGACAATGACACTATGTAACAACCCATCATCTACACTCACTGCACACACATCCACATGTGCACACTCACTTTAAAC